>NC_140188.1:20555083-20759010 GCF_965226575.1 Pagrus pagrus | reverse complement strand
AATTCAGCTCCATCTTTTATTTTTGGAGGAGTCCTTCTGGATAATAACAAGCACAAGTTATGGAGGCTAATGGGAACACAAACTGGAAGGATGCCCCAAAGGTTGTAAAAACAAATGTTCTCAAAAATATATTTATGGTAAGACAATTTCAGGAAGCTATTGGCCCTGGGTGGCCAATGAAAAGAAACTAAAAGACTTAGTTAAGAATGTTCTACAGACCCATCACTCTCGGTACATAAATGGCAAGATACTTCCTGCACTGGCACTACACGTTAGCATTAAATATAAATGGTGCACTGCAGAATCATCCAATGTAAACATAACTCTTAGATATAGCGGCCCCTTCAAGGGACAAAAAAATTAAACGGCAATATAGTTTGTATGTTTACCACTGGTTGACATAAACTTCTTAATAGCAAAAACCTCTTTAGACATTAATGAAGTGTGATTAGCATGGATGTGCTTTTTTTTAATTTACCAAGCCAAAGCAAGCCTTGAATTAATATTTACTCAAATTAATTGTATTCCCTGTGTAGACACTAAAGTGTACTTATCAAAAAGAATCCATTAATCACTAGAAGTCTTAGAAGAGGAGTGATTATGATAGACTACAAAAAGCCCCATTCACTGGATCCCAAGGCTGTTTCAGGGTAACTTGAAGCTGCTGTGTTTATTGTTGCCAGGTGCATTAGAGGTTCAGTGGTGCCATGCATACAAAGTCACAGACTTTTAGCCCAAAATGATCATTAGCCAATGTTTGGCAGAAAAAGAAAGCAGAGGCTTCAATTGGAGTGCCAATACTTTCTTGGTTTATTTTGATCCTGCCAATGGTGTCATTTGCTGAAGCTTTTAACCTCACTGGTAGAAGATGGGTTCACTTTTTAATGTAGCATTTGATGATGATATAATTGTTCAACTAAACTCAGAACTACTTTATGTTAGGGTTGCTGTGATGATTATCCCATACTTAACTAATCGCCTCTGGCTTTATATCAACACTTTAAGGAGGGCGATTTAGAGATGAGACACTGGGTTGTCCAAAACACATAAATATAGGTGATTGGGTGAGTGGCCAGTTCTGTGCAACAGGGAATTCCAAAGGCATTAGGAGCTGAATTAAGTAGTAAATAAAGAAAGGAAAGAGCAACCAGGAAGATTAAACTTGTCTTTTAAGTATCTTTGATAGATAACATCCACAACAGGAGGTGTTAAACAGATTTATCCAATAACAAAGAAAAGAAAATATGAATGAGCAGTAAATTAATGTAAATATTAATAATATATATATGTGTGTGTGTGTGTGTGTGTGTGTGTGTGTGTGTGTTAATATATGTTTATATATTAGTATTATATATAGGTATTTATTTTATAGTATATATATATTATAATAACTGCAGAAAGTCAAGAAGTTCATTGTTAAACATTGGCAAATACAGTACAAAAGAAAATGACCCTTACATGTGGTAAATGTTTGCCACACTCCTTAGTAAATATGAACCTAACAGTTTGTAATGGTCTCTGCACATACTTCCTGATTTCAAAAACATAATTGAAACAAAGGAACATGTGTCCTGAATAAGTCAAATCAGCAGCAGTGTGGTTTTATTGCCGTGCTGTATCGACTGTTGGGTCAAAGGTCACTCCATGGAGTACCAGATGATGACGATCCCTGCAGCTGTACAGGGGATTAAATATAGATTAAAGCACTTTATCTTTTTAATGGAACATTTTAATTTACCTGCCCCATCTGTTTACTGCTCCTCCTCTTACTCCACCCTCGTCACCTCCTCCTTAATCTTTTTTTCTGACAGACAACTCGTGTATCATATCATCTGAAAAAAAACAAATCAATGTATTCTGTACTGCATGTGTGTGTGTGTGTGTGTGAGAGAGAGAAAGGGTGTCCATGCAGCACAGCCATGCATGCCCCTTGAAGAAAACTCGGAGCACAACCACATGCCCACATTAAGGGAGCAAACGATCGAATAGGAAATTACAGAAAATTACAGGGAGTGTTCAAAAATCGATTCGTGTTTGAGGCCAAATGGGAAGAAACGTATACAGGCGCAACGCAATCTAAACAATAGCGGGGACACAACAGGAATCTGCTGGTGAAAACATATTTTAGACAGACAACATAATTAGTGCTGCAAGACTACAATAACTGGTTGAATTTTCTTCAGCGAACATGCTGCAGAAGAAGAGCTCCTCCAATGCTCTATTGTGTGCTTACAGCAAAGTTACCGAAGCTAACTCATTCTGTGCCATCACAAAAAAGTGTTTTGTCCTTAACTTGTGTGTAGGATGGGAATTTTTATTGATTCATTTATTTCAACCCACACAGAAAGTAAACAGGCACAGGCTGTGTTGGGGATTCTCACTAGAATTTCTTTTCTTTTATATCTCTTAGACAAGGGCATCGGTCGGCGTTGGGACTGTAGGAACAAGCCCCTATATATTTTGGGAGGACAGAATTGTCCCCGCTAATAGTTGAGCTAACTCCTTCGCATTATTTTTTGAGTGAAGACATATCACATCCCCTCCCAGAGGATACATCTCCAAGATGACCAGTTTAGGCATGCTATGCATCCGATTGGCTGAGAGGGAAGGAGCTTATATATATGCGAGGGACCATATATTACTTATTTGCCGATGAACATTATTTCATGATGCTGCCATGGATGTAAAAAAAACAAACTGTGTTGCTCAGGACGGGACCTCAAAAAAAAAAGAAAACTTTATAACTTCATTCAGTGATTTGGGTGAAACTGGGTCATGGTTTATGGAGATATATTTTTCAGTTTGTGGCCCTTGGGCTGCTCAGATAGCTTTACGTGTTGCGAAATTAACTGCTAACAAACATACTGATAAGTAAGCTTCTCAATGGACAGCTCTATACTGCGGCCGTAAGCTGCCTCCGAGAACAACGACGGAGGCCTGTAACAGTACCGAGCTGATTTATTGAGTTTCCTAGTAGCAACAGGAAGCTTTGTTGCTAAAGTCAGCACTAACCGTCAGCTCAGTCAGTGGTCCTTGCTCAGCATGGGGTTGCCGGGAGCCAAACCTGGCAAGAAAACCCTCTCGTTACTGTATTCCTTTTGTGAAATTGGCCTCCGTCTTCTTGGTGGCTGCGCCGTTCTGTCCCAGTCCAGCTGTGTTAACTGGAAGCTCAGCTGAGCGAAGCAAATAACACTCGATTAGCACTTTCATGGAGACTTCAACCATGTTAGCTAATGTTAACTAGCAACGTAATCCTGGCTTCTGCCATCTGTCAGGAAGCAGCTAGCTTGCAAGCAGGAGTACACATAAAATGAGTGGATATACTGGAAACCCCATTAAAATGCCAATAAATCATTTTTTATACGCCTGAAACTCAGCAGCAGGCTGATGAGGAAACAGACCATATTCAGGGTTTCAGGTGAGGTCCTAATTATGAAATACAGATTGAATTTAAAAGGAGGCATCACCATTAAAATCAATCCTAAAATGCCTGGGAAATATAACAAGGCACAATAGCCTTGTGTCCACACAGTTTTTTTTTTCTCTTTTTCACACTTGATCCCAGCGCTCCTCACCTCCTTTCTGCCAGAGAAAAACACCATATGGACACACACACAGCCTTATGTTGTTGTTATTTAGCCTCTCTGAGGCTATTACATGGTTAAATCAATAAAATTGCCCCTGCGCAATTCTTTAACAACACCTGAAGTCACTTCATTCAGCTGCCCTTGGTTCATATATGAACTCTCAACAGGCACCACTTCCTTGCAACATTCATGATTAATATCCAATTTACCACCCAACACTGCGGCTGATATACTTACCCTCTATCTAACTTATACGGTTTTCTATACACTGTGTCCCTCCCCCAGGGAGAGGTTAAAGCTCTGAGATGTATGACTCTCTACGACCTATGTAATCATTACACCCATTAGTCAGACAATGCATGTTTGTTTATGTGGTGTTATTTGTCTACGATATTAAGGCTGCAGAAATTGTTCTAAATGACGTGAAGAGGTGTTCAACCTCTAGTGCTATGTATTCATTTAGGTCTCTGTCCAACTGTATGCAAATTTGTGCATGTGTGTGTGTGTGTGTGTGTTTCTGCCTTCCTGCATACTTGGACTGTGAAGTTTTTTAATGGGTACAATATCTCTCTGCATGTTAATTGGCAAATTATGAAAAATGGTGAGACTATAATTCACCCAGAGCCACCCCTACACGGTCACACTTTGGCCATGTCGTATCCGCATACAAATACAGGAGTTCTATTTTCTAGTTTAAAAGTTCACTTAGAAAAAAATCATGCTCAGACTATAGCAAACAATTTAAATTCAGCCCAAACTAGACCCCAAACTATTCCTTGCTTTTTTTGTTTTTTTTTTAGTTCATAGTAGTTGCCTTCTCTTCTTTTCTTTCTCGCTCTTACAATCAGTCCGTTCAATTTACACTGCGACAGTCTGCGGGGTTGAAGCAGCCGAGCTGTCACAATGAATTTGTGTGGCCTAAACAAGATTAACTACTGCTATTTGTATCCCCATATCTCTGAAAGGGTAATCAACGCAGGCGGTTTGGCTTGCTAATTTTCACCATGGTAACCACTTGCAAAAGCCCATCACAGCAAATAGCTTGGTTTCAACAGCATTTGTACTGTATGTGTGTCCGATACACATATGTGTGTATTTCCCTCATGCTGGGATCAAATGACAAAATATTCTGGATTATTTATCGTAGACATATACCCTTCAATAGCACAAAACACATGTTAATATGAGCACTTCAGAAATAATATGTTCACTTCCTGCCATCAATTATGAGTAGAGCAGTGGTAGTCGCGGTTGATATTTGTTGACGAAGGTTCTCAGTCATCCAGGTGGTTGATAAATTTGGAACAAAGTGTCACTCCCATTTTGGCAGATCTGGCGTGGACCCTAGACAACAGCAAACAAGCCAACTATTTGAAGCAAAGGAGAAAACTTTTGAAAATGCAGCTGTGAAGGAAATGTAGCCTTGAACATGTTTTTCAGCTGTTCAGAAAAAAAAAGAAGAAAAACTTGTTTGGAAGTGTGTGCGTAAGAGATGCCCCTGCTGTGAAGACCATGTAGTGTATGATGGTGTGTTATTTTCTGATCTTCAACCTTGTGTTCGTGCGCGTGATTATCTGTAAAATTCCATCTCTTGTGTGTGATGCAACCACACTTTAAATCTTTGAGGAGTTAAAATCCATGTATGTGAGTTCAGTGTAAGTAAAGTTTCACACGTGAAGGAATTCAGAGAGCCCTTGACAAGGTCTTTGGAAATCGAAAATCAAAAAAGAAAAATTCAGAGCTCAATACACAGCAGAGCTGCAAGGCTACAGAGGGATATGGAGCTCTAGAGGAGTTGGACTCCACTCACGCCTGTCTCACACTCAAATGTTAAGGGTGAATTCCAGGATTTTATTACGTGTTGACATATGTTGCTGTGTTAATGACTTAAAAGGTACTTTTTGTTTTGGAAAAAGGAAAAATCCTTTAAAGCAACATTATGTAGAAATTGGCATTTTGTACGATTTTGCGCCCCCACAGTTTCTGATTGCAACACCACTGTCGTAAATAGAAATCCCAGGTCTGTAACAATTTATCAGATGTAATGCAAACAAAACTCATTACATCATTACAATGTTATGTGTTGAAAACCTGAAGTAAACATGTATGTAACCCTGTGATCCTACCCTCTCACTGAAGTTACATAGTGCAGGAATAAGTGATGGGGGGCCGGAGTGGCTGAGACAGAGACACCATTCAACCTATTACTTCATTTTGAAGCTGTTAGAGTATGGAAGATTCGGTGTAAGCAACATAGCAGCTGTTTCTGGTTAAAGCAACATTATGTAGCTATTTTTCCTTAAAATATTTGCAGAAACAGTATTTTTACCACTGTAAAACATATTTTCAAACAAATAAAACCTAACAAAACATTCTCTGCAGAATCACGTACTCTGGTCTGGTCGAAATAAACCCCAATTTACAGGAATAGATGTAAAAAATATTTGGGGAGGACAGCCCAGTCACCGGGATATATTGTTAGCAGTTACTGATTCTGCAAACCACAGATATGTCCAAGGTTGACATTTTTACCAAACTTGGCATATCACGTCCACATTATATGCTTTTTACCTTTCAGATCAGGAGGTGGAAGAAATGGTAGTGTCATAAAAGGCTGTCCGCATTTTGAGTCACACCACTGGAAGGACACCTGGGATTATTTCCAGTCGTTTATGTGCTGATAAAACCAGGTGTTTTTGAAGGAGATCTGAGGACAATCCCAGCCTTCGGAGGAGCAGTGGGAGAAAACAGTGTGAGCAGTGTTAGCAAAAAGGTCTAGCGCTGTAGGAATCCTTTCCAGAACGGTGTCAGACAAGAACAAGCTCAGCCTGTCATTTGCACAAACAAGTACTTTCAGTGGACATACTTTGACGGTCAAAGTTGCCCTTAAGGATTACATCGGAACCATTTCAGCCGTGTCACAGCTGCCGGCCGAGATGATCTACTGGACAGGTTCCAAATCTTTTTGCAGCTATTAATCACTCAAAATATCTGTCTGATATAGAAACACAAAGCTTATATTACCACCTATGGCTCTGCCAGCTACGAAGACGAACATGCTAACAGTCAAAAGCAATTTTATAAGAATATCTATGTCAGCTTGTCTCCCCAAATTATATTCAATTGGATACATTCATGACTTAATCACAGACAAATATTTGACCATTTTATAGGAGGAGAGACGAGAGAAATTGTGTTAAAATGAGCACTCCAAAACGATTTTTGAAATTAGGCACATGATAGCTGAACAACTGCCACAGGGACACAGCGTTAGAGCTTGGAAAATGTATTTGTTTATCTCACTGTCTTGGAGAGTAGTTACTTTCAGAGAATTAAAAAAAAAAAATCTCAAGTATGTGCTTATCATTAAATTAAGTGTTTAAAACCATTAACTTGTGCTTACATCTTCTGCGCGACAATAGTGTGTTCAGCAGTGAATGTATTTGACCATTAACTGCAGATTCCTTGCAGTACACTCATTTGTGTAAATGGTTAGCTATTAAACTTGATCATTGTTTAGACGGGGGTGAATAGAATCGAGTGGAGAGCTCTTCGTAAGACCTGCAGTAAACCGTAATTGGTGTAACAGGAGAGATGTATGGCTTTGAGCTTGAGTCCGATTGTTTTGCCCTCTGAAAACTAATGAGAACACTTCAGTTGACCAACATGCCACCCACACTGTGGGCTAAAAGCCCATTTAAGAATATGAGTGTGATTTTCTGTGATGTGGCTCTTGGGCAGAATTTCTGTTAGCGGTTCATCTGTCTTTGTATCTCTTGGATGTTTAGTATCAGTGCAGCCATTCCAATATCACTTTCAGGGTCAACTATAGTTTGCTTGTAGATGTATTAGACTCTAGAAAGTTAGTTTGTTTTATGCCAGGGACAATTTAAACTGTGCTGTGATATGTGCGGAGCTTCTCTGTGAGAGTCGACAGCTACGGTAAAATACTCCCTGTGCACCAAGGCGCTGGTGTCAAAGCCACAATTTATCGGTACTCACGTAACATCCGAAGAGTTTGCGAAATTTCCTGCAAGTGAGTATTAATTAAATTACAACTCTGCTAGCTTTGAAAGTAATCTTTCAGTCTTGGGCTGTGCTGAAGTAATGAGGTAGCAGATGTCACCGGTGTTCCAGGAGGATTATTGTCTTCTGTTTGTGTCATTGATCTCCATGTGAACTCAGCAGCAGGTTTGTAACTCTCTGAGCAGGTAATCTGGCACCAGATCCTAGCCAGGTCTGCACACACACACAATCTCCACGTGTGATTCCAGAACACACAGAAAAATAAAAACCAAACAAAATATTCACCTACACACCCAAATCGATAATGAGGACCATTACTGCGCCCACCTTCACCACAGGAAAGACACTCACAGAAAATAGCACACTGAGAGTGAGAGTGAATGTAGGAGATGGAATGAAAGGGGGGGGGAATGCCAGACATACAGAAAAGCAAATGCACTTTGTCGACGAGAGACCGTCCTTGTGTCAACTTTGCTTATACTTCTCCGGTCTGAAACTTCAGATTATCCTTTTTCTATGAAGTCCCCCCATCATTTTGCTCAATTTTGCTTTTCCAGCTGCTAGCATAACCACCTTTCTTTCTCCCCTAATTTTCCGCATCTCTACATTCATTTTTAAGTATTTCAGTCTTCCTCTTCTCATCTCCGTCAACTCTGTCCTCATTTAACTGTCTGCACTGTCTCTTTCCTTTTAATTCTCCATCCTCTGGATGCTCACATCTTGTCACAGAGATGAGGCGAGGTAAGTCACAAAAGTCTACAAAGTTTGTAGACTTACACTAAAAAAAGATGCATATAATTAAGCATTGACACTTATTGGGCTTACCCTGCTAAACAACAACATGTCGTTGAAGCAGTGTTAGGCAGAGCTGGGACACACCCAAACACTGGCAACACAGCAACTGCAAATACATGCCAAGTATGCAGGCAACATAATACATAGACACTGTACCAGGAAGCCAAGTCAAAGTATACCACCATAAAAGAAGATAGCAAAACACTGAAAGAGGAACCACTGATTCACAAGTATCATCAGCCTTCTTCACTGCAGCTAAATCATTGGATCTCCATGCGTTAGCAGGTTGATTAACCACATATTTTGTGGATGCTAAAGCACATTTGCCACCATTATTTCAGTGACTCATAAGGTAGCATGTTTAAAGTTTAGCTTATAATCTAAACTAGCTGAGTGACTTTGACCACAGATGCTATCACAGTTCAAGATACTTACAGCCTTCTTTGGTTTATTCTTAACAGAAACGGGAAAACATATATCGCATCACAAACTACCTTGTTCACAACACCTCCCGTCCCAACGCATCTGATTCTAATGATCAGCTCGCTATTGGAAAACACAGCTTTAAACCTATCACAATTGTCATGGGCAGTGCTACACCTAGGATGCAGCGGCAGTGCCCCTGCAAAAATAGTATCAGGGGAGAGCTTCTTTTGCACATGGGAAGGTGAGCCCTGGCATTAAAATGGCTTAGTCCTTGTGAATAAAAAAAAAAAACAGCTGCTAGCGTGTTTATGTTTATACTGCAGGCCACCATGTTACAGTAAGGGCAACTTGCCATTTTTAGCTTGTAGGTCACTCTAACTCAGAGGTTGTTTAAGAAAGTTATCACGCAGCCTGCCAGTGCGGCCAATGACAGGCTACTGTGAAACCCGAGGACTACATCCGGTGAGTGAGACTATCCAGGTGTTATACAAACCTGTGATGAAGGGTGGTAAAGCTTTTGTATACAAAATGTCAAAGACATTTACTTAAATGTGTACTTTGCCTGGCACCAGCAGCTTGTCTTTGGCTTTGCCTCAACTGGGCCACAAGGCCGAATGGTCTGTTTCCTCAAAGCCGACGTACAGTCTGTCCATGGCTCACTCAGCTCTAACAATTAGTCCTTTCTGGTCCATTAAAGTTTGCTTTGGTGAACTACTGCCACAGCGTTTTGATAACACACTGAAATGATTGTCAGAGACGGCATGAAAAATTAAATTTTCCTTGTACGGCTGCCAAATCTGAGCTAAAGAAAGGCCACTTTGGAAGAGGCAGTGAGCGGTGAGTCATCATAAGTCTTTAAGCATCATTTTTAGCGACAAGGAGAGAGAGTAGAAAAAGTTGCTTTGATTTGGCCACACCAAAAGTCCTCATATTTTTAGCTGTTTCTCTCCAACTGTGATTCTCCATCTGCATCGCGTCTTTCATAGCTGGTTTTATTTTCAATTCGGCAGGATGCTGGATATGTGACAATGCAGAAAATAGAGCGAATCAAAACAGGAGTAGAAGGAAAGAGATGGGAGCGCACAGCAGTAAAGGGAAAAAAAAAAAACAGACATCCCTTTCTTTCTCCTCATCTTTGGGACTGTCACTCTGTTGAACCACTCACTGTCACGGCTTTGATAAGAGTGAGAGGTACAGAGGTAGAGAGAGCCAAAAAGAGGAAAGAGAGCACGAGGCAAAGTGAGACTCCCCTAGAATCACACTTTTTAAGGCTTGTTACAGAAATCCATCCATTGACATCCAGCAGTTTTGGAGACTGTAGACTGATTACCTGATGAGAGACAGAGACGGAGTAAAGAGCGGTCCAATTAGGAGGACTGAAGTGTTTCTAAAAACTCAACTCGGTGCCACAGCCAGTCGACTTTCAGCAGTCGAATGACTTTCCTACTTGTGGCTTGTTACTTATCAAGTGTTCAGAGCAGAATAAGGCTGCTGATTTTCTGCGAGATGAAAATATCCTCTCCTCTAACAGGTGTGAGTTCAGCTAATTATACAGGCGCCGAAACACCTGTCCACTACAAAAAAGAAGTGATGCACAGTCTCACTGGGCTGTCGTGGTTTGTACAGAAAAATACAGATTTCAGGCTTGGATCTCTTCTTTATGGCTCAGAGAGAAAGTATAAATAATCTATACTGTACCATGCTTTTCTACTGTGAAGGATCAAAGACAGGAAGAATTACTTTTGTTTTTTCAGTGGATTTATGTCTTTCCCCCTTTATTAACCAAGTAACAGACTTCTAGCTTCAAAAGTAACCCATTGTTGTGACAGTGCCAGTGCCAGTGAACCAGCACTTGGAGCTGTTTTACATGTAAATTGTGACACGTTCTCATTCCAAACTTGTCAAATTTACATGTGTTAATTGACTTACGGTACATTAAAACAAATCACTCTTGAACACAAATGGGATGTGAACCCCAGTTTCCTGTGAATATTCTGCAAATATCCCACCTGACCACCCCATTACTTGGACTTTTCTCGCTCTTTATACTACGGCACAAGAGGAGCGCTTCAAGAAATTACGTTAGAGGGGCAACTACAGCGTCAAACATAGAAGCGTAGAGCCACTGGCCGGGCTGCCATATTTGAAGCACTGGGAGTGAGAATGGGCTTTAATGTGATATGTTTGAGCCATTGTAATTTTTACACCACTTCATTTTTCTGACACTGACATTATAAGTTGTTTCTCAGGTTAAGATCTCAAATAAAAAATACATTATAAGCCATACAAATACAACACATTACCCTTACAGGAAGTTGATACTAGTTCTGCTAAAAAGAGATTTCCATCTCTGAACGTCTTACATGGTTTCATTTACATAACTGTTTAAGAGGTCACATTAGAATAATTCAACCCAAAAAAGAAAAGGAAAAAAAAAAATACAGATTGGATATCAGAACTTTTTTTTTTTCTTCTTTTCGCTTCTGTTAACCATCTCATGAGCCCTTCAGATTTATCTTGTAAGCCTTTGGGGGGTATCGACCCCTAGCTTTGTTTCCCCTGGACTAAAATACCAAACTGCATTTAGACTAATTATAAAAGTAGCCCCATCTCAACCAGCCATAACACTTAAATTTATACTATAAATATCATACTAATGTATCACTTAATGGGCCATTTGTTTTTGCATTATGACCGCTTTTACTTTAATACTTCAAAACTGTTTTGCTGATAGTACTGCTGTACTTCTACTTAGGTTTTGGATGCAGGACTTACTTGTAATTATATTGTTGTATTGGTACTTTTACACAAGTAAAGGTTCTGAGTACTTTTTTCCACCACTATGTGAGTGGTCTAATCAATTTGTGTGGCTAAGCCAAAAGAGACACAGTTATGGAGCTCTAGTGGACTGTTGGCCTCCACCCACACCTCACTCACCTCTTTTATTACCGGGGATCAGCAATAAGCGAATGAGGCAGAAACAAATTAGGGCATAATCACGCTCTTTGGGGAATGTTAGACGGACAAGATGCGCACACAGGTAATCGATTTTCAAAAGACCATCCAAAAAGATCACAAGCAAAAACAGTCCGATCAGAAGTAACGATGTCTGCTCATCTTAAGGCTTTCTGGACAGGAAAAGTAAAGCATGCTTTTGTCCTAACTTGAACAGAATACCATTAGAGCTAATATACAGATATACACAGGTAATAAGTTTTACTTAAAATTCTTAGATCAGGGAATTAGGTGAAGTGAAAGAAGTGTCCTTATTACCACAGCGAAGCACCCCTGAAAACTCTGACCTTGACTAAATTCTTTCTCCCACTATCTATCTCTGTATTCCGGCTGATTTGGCCCGTGATTCCCTGCTCTGATTAAAGCTTGTCAGGAGTGGCCACCACAAATTAACATGCACTCCTTCATTTATTCCTCCTTTCATCAGTTGCGGGGAGAGAGGAAGCAAAGGGCCTGAGGGAGGGTGGAGCGGGTGAGTGAAAGAGGCAAGTAAGAGCAGAGTGGGAGAGAGGGGTGTAAGAAGCAAACAGAGTAAAGCAGAGAGCTCCCCGTGGCCTTAAGGGAAATGGAGAGATGAGGCTGGGGTTGGAGGAGGTGTGAAAAGAAGATGCTGGCATGAAGAACAGGGAAAGATGATAAGAGCCCCAGGGGTAAAGAGAATTGAGGCATAAGAGAGCTTCGGGGGTGGGGTTGGGTGGTGGGGGGGGCACTTTTGTTTGAAGCAAACTTCATATCCACTTGATCCGCCTCTGAATTTTGATCAGAACTTGTTAGATGTCTGCAACTGCCTCCCTTCCCTTTCTCTTTATTTGGCTACACTCTCCTTTTCTCCTTGTCATTTCCTCGCCCATGCTCCTTTGTTTCGTCTGTGACATGATGGGACTTCTGTGAGACAGAAAAAAAGGAAAAGAAAGGGGCAGAGAGTCTAAAAGGAACAGGCTTCAACTTGAGGCGTTGGCTCAAGATGAAACAGTTTCATTTTACGTATCTCGTAATGATATAACATGAATACCAAGGTGAATATTTGCATCATGTAATTGTAATGTGATTTTTTTTTTCTTTCTTCTGGATTTACTTAATACAACAAACAGCATACAAACAAAACTGGGACTTCCAAATCATCACTGGATGAGACACACAATGTTTAAAGTGGACGTAAAACTGATCACTGACCAGCCTATTCTCACCAGAAAAACAGCCATATAGGTTGTCTGTGAAGGCAGCTTATTACGACCCATTTTCGCATGTGTTCTAAGTTGGCGACCTCTAGTGGCTGTAGAAATTGCAACAGGAACAAAGAAGGAAGTCAGGTGGCATGTAAAGTGTATGCACATGGAGGAGGTTGGGGTGGATGGATGGGTTAAACACAAAGACTTCACATCTTTTCCTGAACTTAATCAAGTAGGCTAGTTTTGGTGCCCAAACCTAACTAAACTACAACCAGTTTACAACATTAAAGGTACGTTTGGAGAAAGCTGATATTTGAGTCTCATTCCCAACTGATGCTTTGGGATTGTAGGTTGGCTCAGCTGCCATCCCATTGGGAATAAGACTCAAAAATCTACTTTATTACGAATTGGACCTTTAACCACGTCAAGACAAAAGGTCCGGTGCAACAAAGCTTTGGTCCGATGGAGGTCCGCTTTACCTGTTGCTGGTATCACAGCAACACCAACAGCGTCAACATAATCCGCTACTCTATCCAGTCTATTAAATGTACCACTTGACTGAATGTCACAGTCCAGGCTGACTCCCGCTAGCTAATAGGGCCAATTAGCTAAACACCTAACCCTAACTTGCTAAGGACAGCTAGTCGCTAAACCCAAAGATAGCTCTCACAAAAAGCAGCAGTAAGCATGTATGATGCCCCCTCCTGTATGTTTTTTAGAGTTACCTTGGAAAGGTCACTATGTCTTACGAGTTGCTCATTTAAAATAATGAGTTCCTACTATAGGTAATTGATTCAATTTCCTCTGCTGCATTTGTTTATTTGTCCCAGCATTATGTAGAATGTGAATGAGTAATAAATCTCGTGCCCTTCGTGCAGCAATGCCAAGTGAGTTGTCCTCCCGTAGTAACAAGGGCTACACAGGTGAAAAAAGGTCCAGCAGGGTTTGAGCCTCTAGGGGAACATGCGGCTCCAAGGTGAGCCTCCTCTGGTTCCTTTACGATAGGCAGGATCAAAACAAGATAAATGCAGCACTTCAAGTGATAGGGCACCAGCTCATCGGAAAATATACCTCTTCCAGCAAACCGCACAACAGGTGTCACTTGACAGAAAAAAGAAAACGCCTGGGGGATGTCAACTTTTAAAAACTTTGAAACAAACATATCAGTTAACAGACTGACAGTTTTCTGCTGAGCTTCACAATATAATGACAGTGATGTTTTTATCTGCTTTGGAGACAGCAAGGACATTTCAAGTCACTGCACTTCTCAAAGGAGACACAAGTGACACTGGCTTTTATTGTTCATCCCTGAGTTATTTACCTTTCCCGTCTCTAACGTCAATGTAGAGTCAGGGTGAAACTCTCCCTCTTTTTGTTTCTTTCTCTCTATTCTACTTTCTTGTGATCCAAGGACATCCTGGAGAGTCGAGGAGAGAGCGGTAAATAAAGCCGAGATAGTTACGTGATTAGTCTTCCGTGCCAGTGAGAGTTTAAGTTTGAGTAAAGCCACTCTTCTTCCGTTCTGTTCTGGCTCCTTCGCTCCTGCTCTCCATCTCTCTCTCCCCATCTTTCTCAACAACTTGGCTGTCCCCTGGCTGAACCACTTCTGTTTAATATGAGCGCATGTGTGTGTGAGTGAGAGTGTTATGCATGTGTGTGTGTGAGAGAGAGAGAAAGTAGTGTGTGTGTGTGTACATGCTAAGCCATCAATCGATTCTCAAAGTGTAGCTGAGGCTACTGCTTTAACTCAGCAGCCTTACAAAGTTGCTTTACTTCAAACATCAGTCAGTGCGCTGACTGGGAAATACCAGTATCTGCAGTTTAATATATTTATTTTCTCGGTACGGAGAGAAAGATAGTTTATTAGACATGGTGAAAAAGAGCAGGTTGTCAGTGTGGAATGCCAAAATTACCAGACTCCGTATTCCATGAATTTGCTTTAGCCTCGTCTGATAAATATTTTGCATTACTGTAATTATCTAATAATTATTTTTAATTGATTTTGAGCAGGTGGCAGTGGCATTGTTGACAGTTATCACACACATATATAGCGTTATGTACATACTAGTAATGTGGTTTTACAGTGGACTTTCTTCGACCACATGCACCAGGTCTCTTTACCACCAGCAGATTGCAGTGGGAAAACACGCACCGCCATAGACGCTGGACTGGACTGGAGTCACTGGTTGAATAAATAGTTTTGCGAGAAAAAGGCTACAACTACAAGGGGCTTTTTTAAAAATTGTAGTCATCATGTATTTATAGGGGCTAGGGTGTTTAGGGTGCTGAAAGGTTATTGGTATATAGTATAGTGTGAAATATACAGTACATAATATTGATATTTATATAATATTGCAAGAGGAATATTTTTAAAAAATAAGATGGTTGAAAACAATGCATCAGAGAGCAAGATATTAAGATTTTTTAGTCAGCTCTGAAAATACTGGATCCTACAGTTCTCATATTGTAGCTTGATTATGATGACATACTATTATAAACAATATTATAAATTAAGACTTCAGACATCATCACAAGAAAAACACCATATACAACTTTTTATGCAGATAAACTAAGGATGAACAGCATTTACAATGGCCTTATGATTGGTAATATCTAAAAGTATTTTTTCTTGTCTGAAGGTTAAAATTTCATTTAAATCTAATCAAGTTTCAATTAAAATATTTACAACATGTGTTGCAGTGGCCCAATGCACCCTGTTGTTAATACTGTAGCTGCGTCCTCTTATCTATAAATAAGAGCCAGTCTTTCATAACAACTTTCCTTCAATTACTCCATGATTAAGTTTAATTGGAAGAACTAATAACATCCTTGGGCTTTATGATTAATGTCTATCTCAGGCATCCTCAACCTCAGTCGAAACAACTCAACTGAGAAAAAAACAAACAAACTCTGGACTGACCTTAACCGAGCGCCATCTGTTTCACTCAGTTCTGCTCTCTGTCTGTCGGCCTCACCGCTTGTTGTTGATCGACTATAGACGGTCCTGCGATCTGAGGACAAAGTGTTGGTCTGTTCTCAAAGTGGAGACACACACAGACACATCACTTTGTGGTCAGGCAGTTCTTTTAATGGCTACCATCGGTGACAGGCCTTATGTATCTTTGCTACTTACACACAAATGTTTCAACACATGCACAGCATTTAGGAAAGAAATGCTGCAATGTCAGAAAACCAAACACAGAAATGCTGAATGCATAGCACAACGACACAAACTCTCAAACTCTAAAGTCTCCACGGGATCTTAAAAAGTGACGAACACGCTTGTTGTCATAGTTCTGACACATGAAGTTATTTAAAAAGGCCGCTGTGCCATATTGTCTTCCAAAACGCATGCAAAAATGTAAACGGTAATTTTGAGAGATAGAAATTATGGAATGATATACACAACATGCTGGATAATGTATTTGCATCTAAATCAATGCTTCCTCACGCTGCAGCATGACTGAAATCAATGCATTCTTATTAAGGATTAAAGAGTTCACACACACACACACACACACACACACACACATGCTCTCTGTGTAGTGTGTCAGCAAAAAGCCCCTGAGTACAATGTAGAACGCGAGGCAACATCCTGTCGATATGCATTTACGCGTTCTTCGATCCCACTGGTTGGATTTTAGTACATTATTAGATAAATGAAATAGTGATCACTCCTTGCCTAACCCAGGGGGCTTCCAGATGTTTAGTGGACCACTTTGTCATTATTTGAGACCAAATTACTTTTTCATTGCAGTCTTGTATATAGATTCAATATATTTTAATATTTCAGTAATTGATGCATTATTTTTTACACCCCGTAGGATCCGGTTGGTAAGAGCCGTTTTCATTATTCATTATTACTTTGCACCCGATGACGGGCCGTGCAACGCACCTGATTTGTAAGATCATGTGACAGAGTCTTCCTTCAGCTGCTCCGGACAGAGCCACGTATGAGATATGTTTCCATGTGCTGAATAATTCCCGCTCTGCCAGTGTTATTTCATTACGGACTTTGTCTGCACATGAATGTAGACATGGTATCGTATGCGAGCTTGCATGGCGAGAGAGAAAATGGATTTACAATAGAATCGAGAACGTACTGATAAACCACCGAACAATCATCCCTACGCACAGTACACAAAACATATAATACTATGAATAAAAGGAATGCGTAAAAAAAATAAACTGCAGTGAATGAGAGGGAGTATTTTTATCAACACAATCGGCAGAATAAATGACGGCATTATACGTTTCTGCAGATGACAGATGTGTTGAAACCGACTGTTTGATGTGTTAAAACTTATGTTGAGTATGTTCAGTTTTCCGTTTTATGTTCTGACACAGCTGTGCTTATGATTGTGGTTAGTAAAAGATCATATTTTGGTTCAACTGGTGCTATAGCCACAAACTCGGTTGCAAATTGTCCCCAGTTTGTCATGGTCCTGTGATGTCTGTGTTTTCACTGTGTCTTTTGCCTTGTTTCCAGTGTTTGTTTCCTTCCCGTGCTCCTCCCCAGTCTGCTTTCCTTTCACATCTGCTCTGCATCACCTTCCTTAGCCCCGCCCTGTTCCCAGTGTTCTCTCCAGCCTATCAGCCCCTTCCCTGCTCTCTCATATCCCCTGCTTATTCCCCTCACCTGTGTTCCTCCACCCCTCTCCACATGCACCTCATCCTCCTCTTTAGCTCACTTTGTATTTCAGTCCTTGTCGAGTCATCTGTTGTGTTTTTTTTGTCCCCCCCCCCCCCCTCCCTGCTGTTCTGTTGTGTTGGCATGATCCTGCTGTTCAGTTATCCTGTTTTCCCGTGGTTCATTTTGAATAAAAGTTCTGCATCTGATCTGCCTGCCCGCCGTCTCTTGCGTTTTGGTCCGCCTTCTTCTGCTCTCAGCACGACAAACATTGCTGGAAAGTGTCCCAGCGTCATGTTAAAAATAGCAAGTGGTTTTGCGCCCACGAATGTTTACGCACTGTGTCAAAAAGTGGTCCCTCTCTCACCAGTTGTCTAGCAGCTGTCATGCCACCATCTCCTCCTTCTGCTGATATAAAAGTCAGCTCAGATACATGTGATGTGAATGTGATATGACACGTATTGTTGAAATGCTGATACAATACATACGTATGACACCATTTTGTTTCTTTTGAGCACACAATATCAAGGTTTTGTCTCATGAACTTAAATTGTACGTGTCTAGACTGGATCCCTCTGGCTTTGTGGCTGTATGATGGGGGAAATGTCACGGTGCCCTCCGTGTTTTAAAAAACTTTTTGACTTGAATTTCTGTGAATTATAATTCCCAACTTTTAACTCAGAGTCCAAACTGTTCCAGTTTTAAATTACTTTAGCATCTCAAATGTAGGTTTTCTGCAATTGGAGTCACTTGGTGTTTTACCGCGGCAACTTTGGCAAACCCACAAAGACGGAAACGAGTCAAACTCAGGGGTTTCGTTCTCTGACCTCCTGCGTCTCCCCCTCCTCTCTCTTGGCGGAATGAATTCATGTTATTTAAAGCTCTGGCTGTCTACTCTATGGTTAAACCTGAACATATAATGCGATAAGAAACTACTTCTGCATTCAAACTTGGCTCTCTCTGGACGTATCAAACACCTCTGGTGACAGTGATGGATTGTGTTTGTTTCAGGATCTCACTTTCAGATTTATAACGATAGCATCTTCTTTGTTTGTTTACAACAATCTGCCTTAAAAACAATCTTATGAAGATCCTTCAGCCTCCCCACTTCCTTCGAACCCAGTGGATTTGATTAAATTAAACCAACCTACTCAAGTCTTATTTTTTTGCTTTCCCAGCTTCTAACACTTGTACTTTTATTATTGGTATAAAAGCTTCAAACAACTCTCAAAACATTTTCCGAATTGGGAATGGTCTATTACTCCATTATATTATTATATTCCACCTTGCAGAATATTTTAAACAAACGTATGGCAGTATAATCTATATTTGCCAGGTTACATGCACACTTAATTTGCATATCATGTCTCTCAGTTATTGCAATGCTTATAAGTCTGTAATCACCTTTTATGTGAGATAGTCCACATTCTCTAAGCTCTGGGGTGACACATCTAATTTAATATCTGCCTTTTACAGGTTTATCAGCTTGATTGTTGCCCCAGTGTGTTGTGCTTGTCAATGCATGTTACTGAAAACATAAATAAAAATGTCATTAGAAAATAATTTCCTAGCTAAAAATAGAATGTCATGGCATTTACCCATGGATACTAAGAGGATTAAGGTCTGTCACCCAGTCCTCTGAATTCTCAAATGAAATGAAAGATCACATCTGCAGGAAAACTACATTCTGAATTGTGAATAAAGCATTTCAAAAAGGTTAGACACTGGGATGTACCAGACTGTAAAAGATTAGATTACGTATCTACCTGCATGCAAATGGTCAGGGAAATGGATGCATGCACTCACAAACACACACACACACACACACACACACACACACATAAACACCTACAGGTGCACTCATGCTCATACAGACTGCACACACAAGCACTTAAACAGGAAATGTTTCCTCTCAAATTATCTCTGGCTTAATGCCTTTTTACACACATATACACACAGCCAGATGGGTTTTTAGGTCATCGCTGTGCCTGCAGCAGAGCAGAGGGAGTGATGTCATCTCAACCTGTTGAGACGTTGTCTCCCGGCATTCATAAAAAACCTGTTGACCGACCTTTACCCTGAAT
Source organism: Pagrus pagrus (assembly GCF_965226575.1). Taxonomy (NCBI): domain Eukaryota; kingdom Metazoa; phylum Chordata; class Actinopteri; order Spariformes; family Sparidae; genus Pagrus; species Pagrus pagrus. Next base: position 20,739,278 of record NC_140188.1, on the reverse strand, counting down.
GTCCTCTGAACAGTGAAGAGGCAGGATGGCTCTGCCCGCTAATTTGAAAGAGAGCTAATGGTCAGCACTTAAAACAGTGTAAAACAACAACCTGTGTTGCCAAGGATCTCTCTTTATCAGTTGCTGTAAAAAAAAATGACCACAACTGTCATTTTAAAAATAGTAATTTTATCAGCTTGACCAGTCACGCGGGCTAATGATCTTTGGTCAAACGAGAGCATTATTAGATAAACAATAAAACTTACTATAATTCATTAAAACAGACACTTAACAGACCTCTAAAGTGAAAGCGATGTTGTATCTCAGAAATATCACAACACAGGAGAAAAAACCTTGTGCAACCTTGTTTATTAATAACAAAGTAAAAAAGGAAGCACATTTTTTTATCTGTCGCAACATAAGGAACATAACTTTCTCTTCCATTTCATTCAAACTATTAAAGACTCAGGGTCCAGATAAAAGGCACAACATTCCATACATACTGTATACTGTACACAGGCATAGTGGACCGGGGTAATCAATGATTCACACAGATAGAACTGTTGCCTGTTGGTGTAGTTACTTGTCACTTCATGAAGCCTCTAGTGCAGCAGTGTAAAGAGTGAGAAGAGTCAGAGACTGTTAGGGTTAACCTTAGCCCAAAGGACTAAATGTAGTTCTTTTAACTCAAAGCCTATTTTTTATTTTTATAAGTATATTTTGTGCCTTAACCTAACCAAATCACACCTCTGTAAAATCTCACAGTGAAGTTCAGAGTAAGCCAAATTGAGTATCTTCAAAAGTTGCGATATGAAGTTTCCTCTTTGTGCCTCCACAGACCGTTTGTTTTGTCAGCGTGAGTCGGGTGGTTATTAAGCCTTGAAAAATGTGAAATGATCCTTCAACTAATAATTGTCTTTAATTGGAAATGATCATAGTAGCTAATGCTCTGTAACTCTTTGCCTCCTGTTTTGTATATATCAGTGCACTAGTGCAGCTCCCTTGGCAGTTATCAATCAATCAATTAAGCAGTAATTAAACACGTTTTTCTTAGTTCATTTTTTGACATACATGCTGCATATCTAGCATTGTGATTGGGTTCAAAGTTGTGACAGCTTCCAAAACACCTGTCAATACATCAGTTATTTAAAGAATGGATTGTATGTTAAACTTTAAAAAAACAAAAAAAAAAAAAAAAACATCTGCAAAAGTAAGGATTTTATTTCAGGTTTTGTATTATATAATAATTATTTCATATTAATTAACAATAAATGTTAATTAAAGGAACAACCTCCTTGACACTGTGCTTAGTACAATGTTCCCCAAGCATTCGAAACTTTTAAAGCCTATTTTCTTTCGTCCTCCTGCTGACCTCTTTTTACCTGTTACCTGGTAACAAAACGAAGCCTCTTCAGTGAGGCGTAAAGTATTTTTTTGTGTGATCAATCTTTAATTGGATTTGAAAAAAAAAAAAAAAAAAATAGAAATAAGAGAGAATGCAGCACGGTGTAATTAAAATAGATTTAGAGCACATTAAATATTAATACAGCAGTGTGGATGAAAATGGACTAAAATACAAGCTGCTGCGACAAGAAATGAGCCTGATTTTGAGTAAAAAACATTAAAGAGGGATTTAGTGAAATCAGCTGCCGTTCTCTTTTTTCCTGAGCTTTTGTACTCAACTCTTCTTTTATCTATTTCGTGATTTTAACGCTGTACATAAATTAAGTTTATCATCATCTGTCCTTCAGTTGATGAGGGGCCGTTACTTTAGTGCTGAGTTGTCAGCCTGAACTGAAACAGACTGAGGTGAACTGACTCCATTCAACCTTGGCGGGGGTGGGGGGGGGGGGGGGGGGGGGGTGGGGGGCTGCACCTGCTGACCCCAAATCTGAGAGAATGCCAGGAAGCCTTCAGGCAGTGACCTTTGACCTTCTATTGATTCCATCACATGTCACCTGGAACGGGAAATTGATTGCTCACAAATTGCATTTCTGCTACAAACGGAATGGTTAGAAATCAAAAGGAGGGGGAAAAAAAGGCAAAGATGCTGCGTGACAAGATACAGGATAACTGTGCTTTGACAGTATTGACAGGAGGCTCAGTAACACACTGTTGACAGTGTTTTACGCTAAAAAGCAATTACAAGCGTTCAGTAAACACGGCGTGGCAGGAGAAGCAATCTACTTTTTTTTCCATCAACTGAAAATAAACACAGATTGAAAGCAAATAAAGGCATGAAGTGCACCAGTCTACTACGGAAAGTGTATTAAAGTCACCACAATCAACAACTATCATTAATCGGTGTATAAAAATAGTTGTTGAATTTGTTTAGTTTGAGCGCCTAACGATTTATTCTCTCGCACAGAGCCTAGCGGAAGACACAAACGCTTGCTCTCACAAAGAGATCCGAGGAGGCACACGTTATAAATCATGTGCTGAAATAGAAACATGAACAACCCCCAAACACCTCCATGCACACACACACACACACACACACACACACTCACTCACATCAAACACACAGACCTCCCCCAGTGTCCCCTGAGTTTAATTTTCGGTGGGAGGTTCTGTGGACATTTGTGGAGGGATCTGTGTCGTAGGTGGCACTGAAGGAGGAGTGAGGAGGAGAGGAATGCGGAGGAAAGCAAGAAGTTCTGGTGGAAAGACTGAGGCACATAAAATCAAAGGAGATTTATTCGAAGAAAGAGGGAAAAGCGGAGAGAAATGAAAACAGAAGAGCGAACGAGGGAGAGAAAATGAGGTGACAGAGGGTGGTAAACGCTGGCCGGTCCTGGTGAGAAGCAGAGCGGGGCGGCAGCACAGGAGTGAGAGAGATCTGAGGAGAGATGGAGCGAGAGGGGGAGCGAGCGAGGGAGGGATGTGGGGGTGGAGGTGGAGGAGAGGTTGAGGAGCTTCTTGCAGCCTCTGCATTGCAGGGCCAAGGTCAGAAATAAATAATGAAGTAAGTGAACAAAAGAAGGAAAGAGATGAATTGAAAAATGGAGCGATAGGGGAAGGTTAAGCTCAACCTCAGAATCTATATAACTTCTCCACAGGAAATCCCATCTACAAATGCAAATGAGCAGTGCAGCTTAGTTCTTTTTTCTCTACTAAAACACTAGATTTTTTTTTTTTTACTCTAACTGGAACTAAAAACACTTCCAATGACTTCCAGTGTTCACTTAAAAAGTTTTTCAATGTTTTTGTGCTTCTGTTGGGCCTGCCAGCAGATTTTAGTGAATGGAAATCTGCTTTCATTACTGTTCCCAAGGGCTGGCGCTTGAATTTTGGTGGCCTTCAACAAAGATTTTGTTTGTCAAAGGTACTCCCAGCACAGCCACCACACTGGTCACAACTTAACACACACACACACACACACACACACACACACACACACACACACACACAGATTGACAAATGGATTAACAACAAATGATGACATAGACGGTCCTGGTGCAACAGAGGTTGCTCCAAAATATTTCGATTACGCCCATGAAGAGACTATTCATGAGCCTATTCTTAGTTGGTTTTTTTTTTGTTTGTGTGTTCTTTTGCTTTAAGACATTACATAGGTTCATTATACATATGTGATAGTGTATTTATGAGCCACAAAACAAATGCATTTTCATCCAAATTTGTAAATTATCCGAATGTGTTCATTATGTCCAAATATTTTTGACAAAAGCACAATTTAACAAAGTAATAAAGCAAAAGGTTAAACTGAAACTTTTTGGGAAAATGTATAGTATATATAATAATATATGTTACATATTAAGATAAACCAAAGCAAATTTAATGTTGAAAAGTCGGTAGCTAATTAAAAAGCTAGCTAGCCTTTATCAGTTCAAAATGATGCATGCAATCCTTGCCTTTTTAGCAACCAAGCGGCAATAAAACAAGATTGTTTTCATGAAAAATGTTTCGGCTAAAGTGAATTACTCGTTCGTTACTTTCTTGCCAGGTTGTCAGGTTAAAATTGGTGTGGCCATGTTCAGTAAAATTCAATCAAAATCAGATCATTGCATTAATGCTGCAAGAAATAATTTGCGTGTAGCTAATAAGCAAAGTTAACTTTACAGTCAGCAAGGTTAATTGATGCATACAATCCTACTCAGGTCCTACGCAGGTAAGCTAGTAAGCCGGAAAAGGGAGCAAGCATGTTCCACTGAAAAAACGTTTCAGAATCAACAATATGTGTTTAACATTTCCAAGCAGCTTGCCAACTGTGGCTATGGCCTGATTAATCAATTCAACAAACTCAATGTTTTTAATGACTGCAAGATTCTTTCTTCTTCCACCCTGACTGTCAGTCTTAAAGTTTCTTGGTTCATCAGAAGAAGTTTTGAAAGGAGATTTATTGCCGCACCAACAGGCGTACTCGACGGGGCAGCTACATAACAACGTATGTTGACCCAGCGCTACCAACAATCCTGCTGTGTTACCATGGATACACACTGAGTTCTTGCAGCGAGCAGGACAACTTACAACAAAGTGTGAGGAGTGAGCAACACAAAAAGGTCGCACTGTTTTGTGACCCATACAAGAGTGATTCATGCCAACAGCTGGCCTTGATGTGTTCCCTGTTTAATCAAGTTTGTGAATGCTGGCAACCGTATTCACCACACCTCAATCTTTTACTGTATGATAAAATGTACTACTGCCCTCAGAATCAAAACGACTAAAAGTTCACACCAACTCACCTTGCAAACGAAAGGAATAATATCTCTCACAATGAAATTTAAAGCAAATGATGTGCCACACTGGAGGTAGCAGATAACAGAGGTACAACCAGGTTGAAAGTAAGTCTCATGTCTTTGGGTTGGGGTTAGTCCCAAGTCAGGTCCCAAGATAGGACAGGCAGGTTCAGAGTCAAGTCTCAGACAATTAAGTCCAAAGTTAAGTCCCAAGTCTTAAACATTGAGTTTCGAGTCTTAAACGAGTCACGAGTCGCCTTTTTAACAAAGGCATTCTTTGTGCAACTGCAAATGTTGAACTAATTTGGAAGTTGTTGCATCTCCGTCTGTAATTTTCAACCCACACACTTTGAATACAGAAATGTGTTTTTTGTTAAGCACTGCATAGTTTTTGTCCTTGGTATTTTTGGTATCTTTTATTTTTTATTATTTTAACTGGAGCTCAGTAGCGCATTGTTAGTTCTTCATTATTCTCTCCTGCAACTTGATTAAGTGCTGAAGGATTGTTTTAAACAAAGTGAATCTGGGGAATTAAGTGTTGAATTCTGGGAATAAATGGCTTTAGTGTTGGTTGTTTTAGGAGAGGAATGGAAATTAATTGATTCATGGCACACTTTTTGAATTAAATAATTGGACTTGGGTATGTATCAAGTCAGCAGGCTCAAGTGCAGCAGCAGTTGCAAGTCATCGGTGTCAGTCCAGGTTCATATCTAGTTGCAAGTTTTGATTTTGTCAAGTCAAGTCAAATGTCATCGGACTCCAGTCCAAGTCACATGACTTGAGTAACCACCTCTGGCAGACACTGTCAGAAACACGAAGATATTTTTTAACATAATAAAATAAAAGCACACAGTTCCGTATTTCACACCGATGACTAAGATATATACGAGGATGCTGTTGCATACTATTCTCACATGATCATAAGCCTGTGACTAGCAATTGATTCTCGACAGATTAAGAATGAGCTCTTGGAGAATTAATATTAAACTCATTATTATCAATTATATATCAATTACACCCCAATAATTGATATTTTCAAAGAATTAAACTGCTGCTTTCTCAAAGATTCATGAGGATGAGCAAACCGTCATGTTTACAGTTTATTACTAATGAACAAATCACGTGTTCATCAGTAATGACCTTAAACAGCTTAACAGAGCACTCACTAAGATTAAACTCATTTATATCAATTTCTTTATTAAAGATTTGTTCAACGTCTTTAGATGTTCATCAGCCATTTAGTGTTCAACAGTGTTCAGCTTTTTCTAATGGTTAGTAAAATAACTGCCTCCATTCCAGTGACAGAAGTCACCAGAGCAGTTGACAGGAGGTTTAGTTAGACCATGAAAAGCAGCATTAGGGTTAAACACCGTGATTTTGATTCACCTTTGATGGTTATGGGCTCTATTGCCTTGTAGTCTGTGATGGTTGAAAATGCTTTGAAACCTCTTAAGTCCGTGTCAGTACTCCAACCCTCTTCTTGCTGTAGCTGTCCGTGGTGCTGAAGATTATGATGAATTCACTGATTTGATGTCACAGTGTCTGTAAGCCGTACGTATAGGTTTAAATAAACAACGATACAAGTAACTTATAAACTCATGGTACAGTATGCATCCACAGGGGTGTTTTTTGATGCAGCGCTTTCCAGCTTTGCTTGTTAGGGTTACTTTAAGGAGTGCAGGAGATGAGTAGCATACCCAAGAGCGCCCTGGCTTCAAACCCACAGTGTAAATCTGCTGCGCAACAAGAGCTGTCTCTCTGAGCTACAGCAGCTCTCACCCTCACACACAGAATAATCGGAGTCCAGATGAGAGCATCCATATATTGTAATTTTTCAGTTTCAATGCTTGTTGTGCTACTGCTAATTTTTCCCAGAAGGCTCAAGTTTCTTCTGGAGTGAATTGAGTTGCGAAGATTGATGCTTGGTCAGCCACAGTTTTACTTTGAAAAGAGAAGCATGTTCTCACAGAGTGAACCACCAGGTTCAGGAAGGAGCTGCATTTTCTATTACACGTAATATCATAATAAGGGGAATGTGCTGTGAATACTAAGATGTCTACTGAATCTTTAAGGTAAATCTTCTTGCTTGTCTTTATCCATCTGGCTTATTGTGTTTTACAGCCCTGAAAATTGCCAAATGAATTACTTGGGAAAGACATGAGGATGTTGTGATGTGAAATCAAATCAGGCAGATAAATGCTTCCAAAAATATAGCATGGACAGTGACAAGTTATAGCAATAAAAGCCTCACAAAAAAAAACACCTTTCAACTAAAGGACAGCCAATAATATTACAGGGATCAATACATCAACAAATCAACAGTAGAGCAATAAAGTAATTATGAACAAGCCAATAATCATTCAACAGTGAACTATATTGTTGTCAATCTAATAATACTGTTTACTCAACTGACAAAATTAACAGTACAGATACCCAGACACGGGCCACCATTTTGTGCTGTCTGGTTGCCCATGTTGGCAAAGCTAAGGTCATGTATTAACAAAATCCTCTGTTATCCCTTTGTATTTTCTGCCTGGGTGAATGGCAGTGCTGCTGTTACAAAACAGTACCAGTGTGGACACAGTCAACCCCGAATGAAGCAGCGTAAACTTCATTAAAACTTTGCAAGCAAAGCAGGGATGATGAATGGAAGAGGGTAACCAAAGGCAGAAAGCACTTTAGAAGGAACACAACAGACACCCACTTCAGATTACATGTATGAATGCAGCAAATCAGCCTCTTGGCAAAGTCTTTCATAGTGTTTACTACATTCTCAAAAACAAAGAACCCTGTTCAGCTTCTCCTCAATTACTCCATCTGCAGATCCAAAACAGCTCTGCAGGAGGTATTCATTCAGCTTATTGTAATTTCACTACCAGTACATTACCTTGCAAATACACAATGTGTCTGCCTGTCACTGGTTATCCTGCGTAATTAGTGAGGCTGAGCTGCAGGTTTTAACCGAAATCCAATTTTTTGTTAGTGTGTGCACGTGCGTGTGTGTGTGTATATATGTTTTTGTGTATAATCTGGGTTTTGAGGACATTTCTACTTTGGGAGGAAATGTTGCACGGTCCTCACAAATTCAAGAGGCTGTTTTTGAATTAAGGGTGTGCATTACATTGTTAAAACATGGTGTATAATTACATTATTGCTTCAATTACAAACAGTGGAAATATGATATACATGATGATATGATATATAACCATTTCAGCAACTTCAGCAGCCAAATGTGACCGCTGGCAGCTAGCTTGGTTGGCAGTTTAAGAAGTGTTCACTATAGGCAACATGACCATTTCATTCCTTCTACCATTGTGACTGGCTTATTAGATGCTGGCTAACTAGTTGATTGGTTGAAAAAAAAACTAAGTATATAATAAATCAACCCAAACACCAGAAAAAAATGTTGGCAATATATGCTTCTGCATGTTTCTTTAGGTTCGACCAGTCTGCCTCGGAGCAGCGCTCTCTACCCTTACTGTGAATGATTGTCAGGGAGTCACGAGGTGCGCCTCATCTTCATATGTCAAGACCTCTTCAAATATTCTGCCCAGCCATCTCCAACCTGCTAGTTCGTCGTTGATACGTCAGTCAGTGCAGCCACTTTCAAGCCACTTTGTTATCCACTCTTATGCCGGGGTTTTTGCCTGTGAGTAACTTTTCCGGAGAGAGAGTCAATAAGTCTGTATTTCGGACTTCCGATCCAGAAGCATTCCAGTGCATTTGCTCGGACAAACATGGACGCTCGTTGCAAACGGGTGTTTGAATGGCAAGTGTGTGAACTTCACAGGCAACTACAGCAGCTGATTTTAAAAAAAAATGTAACTTTTAAAACATTTCAATGTAGGCTACTCCTGCTTTGACTCTATCTTGCCACTTACCTGTATCTACACTTTACGGAGTTAAGCAGGCAGACTGTCTTCCTGACGCTTCTTCTCCCACATGCTTCACTTCCCTGTTTTGATTACAATAGCACCAGTGCCACCTTCTGTTTGCCTCTTCCTTTCCATTTTTGGCATCAGTTCCATCTTTCTTCATCTTGTCTGACAGACTTAGGAAGAGGTACTTCATGCACACACACGTTCAGATTCATTTCTTACCGGTTCTTCATCTTTATTTCCAGCATCTCCTTCCCTCTGTGTCGGCCTCATTCTCTCTGCCTGTTTTCTCGCTGCTGAGCATAAACACTAACTCCATGCATCTCTGTGGCATTCATTTCTCCAGATGTGAGTGTAATGAGTTTGAACATGTCTCCAGCAGGAAATATGTTCTTTGTTTAATGACCCCTACATGAGTGACTGAAGCAATATGATAATATATTGTGTATAGGTTGTCATTTTTGGCTTTTTTCAAGGAGACCTTTACAAAAGACGGAAAGAAAATGCATGCTCAGAGTGTGCAGTATACTCACATCCCTATGCCCAATTACACACACACACATCTGCTCCTTGTTCACATGTAAGACGGACACATTTATTATCATATTGAGTTGTAAATGAAAGCAAACAGGCTTAAGAAAAGAATAGGTCTCCACATGTAAGCCAAGAAAAGGCTTAGAAAAAGGGAGACTGGGTTGACAGAGGAAAAGCACACACATTTTGGTGTGAAAGGTATTGAGAGTTCAAGGGGTTAGGCAGTAGCAGTATATTTAATGAATGGAGAAACTGATAAAAAGACAGAAAAGGGGAGTGAATGGAGAGTCATGCTGAGCCTCTGGGTCTGGGGTATGTCTTTCTTCCATAATGGATATATCCACGTGAGAGCAAACACACACACACACACACACGAGTCTGCAGATAGAAAACTCTATTAAAAGGCTTTATTAAACCATCAAAAGTCAGATCCTACTTACAATCATCTGCCACTTAATGGAGTAAATTAATTCATCATATTTAAAGCAGGGTGGAGACGGGGGTGCTCAGTGAGGTGGTTTTATCCGACTTCAGATAGGTGGGGGTGTGGAGGTGTAGCAAAATGGGAAGAGAAGGGATAGAGGAGGGAGGGAAAGAAAGAGAGGAAGAGAAAGAATTGGATTTTTAGAGAGATGGCAGCTAAATGAAGCCGTAGAGTGTGGTACAGATGGAGAATGGCTTCAGACACAAGGTAATTATTTCCTGGCTGGTGGAATGGAAGGAGCAAGGGCTCCTTCATTAACTGGCTGTTCATTACTGATGGATAGAGGGGATGGACGCATACACATAGGCACATGCAAGCATGCACAGTCGTACAGGCACACACACACAAACACGCACGCACTTCCAATGCACGCGCACCCTTGTGCAGATGTATACACATTCACAACTATTTAATCAGTCTCACAAAAATTTCTGAAATGAAAACTGAGTCTGCAATGCTGATTAAGTGCCGGAGACATGAAAAATATGAAAAATATGTCATTCTCCTCCTTCACTGATGAAGATGAATATCTTTTGAGGTCAGAGTAAAGGTTATGTAATTAAAACAAAATTGAGTAAGGCAGGGAATTATGTTAGGAGTCACCAAGGCGGCTTGTTTTCCTTGCACTTTCGAGGAAAAGTTCAACATTTTGGGAAATACGCCTCTCGGCTTTCTTGCCAAGACCAAAGTGAGAAGATGCAACCCAGTCGGCAGAATACATTTGGAAATGTACATTTCTGTCAGCCACAGATACGTTGCATTTAAAAACACATCAGACAGTCAACAACAACAGTAGCCTCAGAAGATCTGTAGCAACTATCATCAAGGTCGTCACGGTCCAGCCAGGGATTTAAAGTGCATGTTAACATATATCTTAAAAAAGTGTAGCTTAATGCACATCCCCTGGGCCATATGTTTCCCTGGACTCCTTCAGATCATGTGCCTTGTTCAATCATAAAAACAATAGATGATAACAAGCGACTCAAACTGTGTGCTGGTCTCTGGAAGGACAATAGTGGCATTAAAGCTAAGGTCTGGCTCTACCTATAGCAAGCAACATCTGTGGTTATCGGAGTTGCTGAGAGGTTCCATTTGGACTATAAAACAGTCTACAAGGCCAGACTATTTTTATGTACACACTCAGAAACCCAGCTGAAACCCCTCACTTGTCGCACTGACCTCCTACAGTTGCGTAAGACATTTGTTATCAGCATCCACGATCATCAAGTACTCAACTATCACATAATTTAAATGTCTGCACAGAATCACGTTGACTTTAGGTTTCGGAATGATAACGCTCGCAAACAGGGCGATAGTGTAATCGGAGTGATTTGAAGCACGAGTCCCGCAGATAAGTGGGCACTCAGAAAAGAGCAGCATTAGGCTCATCAGTTTAACAGGAGATTTGAAGCTTTAAGTTGAAAGGATGGAGAGAGAGTTTGGAGGGGGCGGGGGGGAGGGGGGGTAAAGCTGCCTTGTTTATTCCTCTCATAAAGGGCTTGTCAACTCTGTCAGCCCAGAGGAGAGAAACCAATTTGCAAGCTGACACCTTGTGACGTGTGCATGCGCGCGTGTGTGCATGTCAATGCACAGCCATTCCCACTAACTTCTCACCTGTTAGCACTCCCACGACCATATATAACAGCCACACGTATGCTCACACATGCATGTATGTACAAATACAGAGCCGAGGAAACGCACGGATGCCATTCATGTGTATTTGGCAGTATAGATTATGCACAAGACCTGCAGACACATGAGTTGCACACACGTTCACACGCGCACAGAAGCACACTTAGACAAACAAGTTATGAATTTGAATGCAGATGAGTGTCTGGATGAAGGTTGCTGCAGGCTGTCCATTTAGAAAAGTCATCACCCTGTTTCCTTCTATGTCACCGGGAGACACCACAGTCACTTTTCATCTGTCTCAGACACCTGAAGACAAAAAAAAGAGACAGGGAGGCAGAGAGGGAGACAGACAATCAGAGAAAATGAGAAAGGAATGAAAAATTAATAACTAAGCTCTTAAAGTCGTACGGACATGCGTACGCATATGTGCACATAGTTGCATGTGTGTTTCAGTCTCTCTTGGCGTGTGTTCAAGCTGCTGCTTTAGCACTGTGCTGTCAGTGTAATCGTATATAAATGCCAAGGGTGAAAGATCATCTCATTATCATATCTACCGGCTGCAGCTTATTCAATTGTGCCGTGTTGATGTCTGTGAAGAAAGACTAAAGTAAGTGATTAATCCTTTTATACTCTTTATTTCCAAATGTTGCTCACTTTTTGCAGCTGCTACATATTGAGTTTCATATTTTTTTTACAAGAATACTTTACATGAATTCTAGCAGTGTGTCTATATATATTTGTTTATACAGATGAGAAAGCTGTTAGTGGATGTGAACAGTAGCATTGTTGCTTTTAGGCCATTTTAAGAAGATTGGCTAAGACAGCCGAGAGGTGCAACAACATATTCAACGGTAAATCGCTGCCAAGAATTTGCTCCACCAGGAGGATTTCTTCATATTTTCCTTTCACCTTTCACAAAGCCCCAAATTGACACGAAACACCCCTTAAATATGATGCAGCTCTACTCCGCAATTACAGCACATACCTGCAAAAGCTGACGGAGTGGCAGATAAACCATGTTTGGAATTATGTTTTTGCAATATAAAGCTGGATAAACCCCACACACAGAGATGTTCAAAGAAAGATGCAGTGCAGACTGATGATGCTGTGCACCCCGATGTCTCTAATAGAAACTCTTACTGCATTACATCTGTCTATACCTTTAAGGAACGATTGCAATTTGGGCATTTTACAGACACATCCACAGGGGCCTGAATAAGTGCAGCAGTAAAGTATGTGAACATTCCTAAAGCTTTTAAAGAGTAAGTCGACAGATAATTCAAAGTCCTTTAAGTGCAACTTTATTTGTTGGGAAAAGTCAAACAAGATGTGGAGGTAGGGTTTGAGGTGCGGAGGTGGAGATCAGGAGATGTGGAGGGAACAAAAGTTGCAATTTAGTGTTAGAAAATATAAAAGAGATAAGATTCAATAGCTCAGTTTCAGGGATAAAGATCACTCCATCAATGGGGATGCAGGAGGGGAGTCAAGGTGTAAAGTGTGGCCCCTGGAGTGTATGTTGGGAGTCATGGTTTGAAGATACATCAGTGTTTATCACTTCACAGGTGTTTATAAATGTTCGGAAATTGATGGCAGCAGTCTCTGGGACTCAGATAGAGTTTGTCTGAGATTCTTAATTAAAGATAAACTGTTTAAGCTTTCTTAATGAGGTGTGCATTTCTAAAAGCAGAGGCAGGAAGGCCAGCCAGCAGGAAGTTGCAATAGTCTAGTAAAGACGAGAGAAAAAATAAAATAAAAAAAGATGAGATCCTTGACCAGGAACTGTGCAGACTCTTTTGTGAGCAAGAGTCTGATTTGATGGATGTTACAAGCAATTCTGCACAGTCAATCAGGGGCTGCTGTGAGCGCAGCAAAGGACTATGAGTGGCTGTCAGAGGCTTCCTGCAAGGCTTTGGGCGCACTGGGTAGGTGCTACATTGTTTTACTCAGTGGTGATGCAGAGACAAAAGGCTGTCCGTGCAGGGCTGAGGAGCAGCTGTATCTTTTCCAGACTGAAGCTCAGGTAGAAAAGATGCCCATCCAGATATGCTGAGATCCATTACTTGAACCAGTTTGGGTCAAAGGAGAGGACGATGAGGTACAGCGGATTTGGTAACACTTTGTGAGACACGGCTGACTGAAATGCCACCTTCTCAAGAGTCTGTGACCATCGTTCTCCATCTGGGTGAGGGAGAAGCGGTGAATTCATTCAGGCATCTTGCAGTGTTATTCACTGGTGATAAACATCACTGTGAGGCTGGACTCAGGCTATGAGCATTGCTGCCATAATGCTGAATTTGTATCAGACTTAGATGGTAAAGAGAGAGCTGAGCTACTAGAGCTCTTCATTTTTCTGTACAATTTCCATTACAACCATCTTCAATCGCATATGGTCACGAGCCTTGAGTGAAACATTAAAACAACACATTCTCATAACTAAACAACTGAATATTCCGATTGTGAATGACTCCTAAAGCAACGTATATCACCATTCCCTCAACGACATAACCGTTGCAGTGTACCAGCGACAGACGTACTGGATGTTCCTCATACCGTCACAATCGACAACATTACTTGGTTAGGTTTAGGAAAAGATTGTGGTTTGAGATAAGTGTTTCTTATGTAACTTATGTACATAAATATGTCACACGTGTAACTTAAATTACATTCTATATGTGACTTAAAGTGAGAATAATTCACCTCTGACTTCAGGCTTCACAAGAACAGAAGTCATGTGTATTCAGAGGTCTCCTAAGTGAAACTCCTGTTTTAGTTAACCACCCATCCCAGGGGTCTATCTGGTATCACCATGTTCATCATAATTAATATTGTTCCAGGACTATCATTACAGCTGACCAATTACGTTGTTGTGATGTCATAGCTTCGCGACTTGTGTTGTTCCTGGAACATCATAATTAACGTTGGCCTAGGACCATCGTTTCTAAAACGACAAAGTTCACTTTTTGGGCAAGTTGTTGTGGTTCCATGGGTTGCGTGCAGGACTCTCGCCCAGGAGACTGGGGTTCACATCCAAATTGGAATATATTATCATACTGTTCACTTACTGTTTTGTGCTTCGTTTCAGTTTTCTGTTGCCTTTTGATTAGGTGTAGGCAACAAAAGGAAAACATGGCTTGTTTTAAAATAGGCAATTTTAAAACATTTAACGCATGTTACAGAGAATAACTTCTCCCATGTGCATATTTTTCCCCAGAGTTACAAAATCTTGATTGGTCAGTTGCACACGGCGACATCAGATCGTGCTCACCCCGACTTTAAAATGGATCGAGATAAACTTTTCCTATAGGTTCACTGTTGAGTGAGGATGCTACAGAACCACCTTCTGTGCGTAGAGCGTGGACATCTGGTAAGCATGCAACCTGTCAGCTTCTCTTTGAAGGAGATATACGCACGCACGACATGGAGGATGCCTCAAAGGAGATGGAGGGATTTTCTTAGGAAAAGGTCCAAGACAAGTGACTCAAACTGATAAGCCTCCCTCGTCTAATAAAAAAGTCCCACTTATCCCTTCTTTACTAGTTCCATCTGTGCTGATGGCAGTGTCACATCTTTACTGCCTCGACATCCTTGCGTGATATCTCTTTTGTCAAAACTAAAACAAAGCCAATACACGGAAAGTTTAAAAAAGTGATGCCCACAGTCATGGAAAGGGCACATGCATATCAAAGCTCTCTATGAACTGTTATTGTCTCCATGGATCAAGTAGATTGACAGATAATGCACATCTACAAACAGCCTTTCAGGCATTTACACACCTATCATTCTCTTTCTTTCTGCCTCTGTTTCTCTATATCTCTCAAAGACAAATATACACACACAGCTGCATGTGATTTCCCCTTCAAGCTTCAAAGAGGTACCTGGAGTGACGCTGAGGACAGGGATTAATCTGAGAAAGCATCAGAAAGCTGCATTATCCACCCAGATTACCACTCCTGCTGCTCCGGGGGCAACGGGATGTGTCTCTGTGTGTGTTTATTTGTACGCGAGTGTGCTTTCAGGTATATGTGTGCATAGTGTGTGGATGTGCAGATTTCTTTGTTGAAAGCAAGGTAAACACAACCTAATGTTCCAGGACAAAGCTGGGACAGAAGCTGTAGATAAACAAGGCAACACAGACGGTAAAAAGCCATAATAAACTTTTTGAAAAATGATTTCTTGCCAAGGAAAGTTTGCTGGCTCCGGGCTCATTTTAAAAACTTTTGAATCAAGGAGGAAGTACTTGAGAGTTTCAACGGCAGCAACGAAGTTCTAGTCTGAGAGCTAGAGATGAGTGATATTTTAGAATGAGATGCGATGAAATAATTCTGAGTTTCATTCAGACAAAAGAAACACGATGACACGGCAAATAACAGCAAGTAGCTTAACTTTTAGTTGCTTGGAAAAAGAGTATGCATGGATGGAAACTTCACATCACACTCCCGTTGGAGCCTATCCTCGTCAGAAAAACAACCACTCGGGTTGAAAATGAAAGCAGCTCAGTATGACCCCTATTATGCTTGTTGTTAGGCACTGACTTCTAGTGGCTGTAGTAGTTACTGCAGCTGCAAAGGAGGAAGTGAAGAGAAGTAGAGTGAAAAGTCCAAAGGGAGGGAAATGGTCAGGGATGCACTGTCGGTAGGATGAACGATCAGGAGGATGGACGGATGGGTGAGACAAGCACAGGACTTTTATCCAGGAGACGTTCTAACATAGTGAAGTTACTTTACTTAAGTTACATTACTTCAGTTACATAGGTAACTTAAGTAATTTAGGTAACGTAGGTAAGTTGGTAACAGAAGTTACGTAAGGATTTTAACCCAACTCACAATGTTTTCCTAAACCTAACCAAAATACGACCATACAACAAAGGTCCTGTACTTGTGTTGCTGCCATGCTGCAGCGGTCACGCTGTCTTGGGGAACGGCGATATATGTTGTTTTTTGCGAGTCGCTGGCAATCAACCTATTCAGTCATTTAGGTACAGTACAGGGCATAAGGATTATAAAATATGTCTTTTTAAAGACTTCACAATACACTATGCATTGTCACATCATAATGATCTTTCCTGACAATGCCGTCGATTCTGTCCACGCAGGAACGAGTAATGAGCAGTGAGTGTAATCCATGTGTATTCATTTAATGCTGATAATGGATGGAGACAATTAAACATCCTTGACTGAAACAGAGAGAGATCAATGATAGACATGTGAATGATGATGAGAACAATGACACAGAACCTAATTAATATGATGGATGATAGGGTGGACAATTTTGACAAATAAGGCTAGATAAAGAATGAGGTGAGGACGAACGGAGGAAAAAAACACAGGGTTATGAAAGCATTGGTGCTGGCAGGATGGATGGATGAAGGAATATTGAGGTCAGAGATGGATGGAGCGACGGCTGTGGGAATGTTAAGATGCTTGCTCGAAGTACAGTTGGAGAGAAAACATGGAGCAATATCACTCAGATATATATAATATAGATAAATATACATTTTAACTTCACCTTATAAATTATAAAAGCTTAAAATCAAGTAAGTGCTTGGCTAAAAGAAAACTGAACTGAAAAAGCAAAAATGAGTGTGTCCGTCAATGTTCTCTCAGCAAGAGTACACGATTGCCTGCAAAGCAGCGGGGTGTTCCACCACCCACTGCCAAGTCTTAGTATGTATGATTTATTTTTCATTTTTATTTAACAGTCGATCTGCACTACCAGTTTAGGACTCATATAGCAGCAATTACAGGACACTGTCAAATGTAATTATTTCAATATCAACAATGGGTACTGCGCTATTCTGGAGGGAAACTGTCTGAGGGGGAATGGACTTCAACACAAGACCAGGCTGGAGAGCAGAGGAAAACTGAAAACATCTGCACTGACAGCAGCTGTATGCTGAAATAAAGATGCTAACAGCTAGTGTTACTCACCAAAAGCACAATGACTAAAGGACTAGCAACAGATCAGGGTCCTGGCCCTGGCAGGGTTGGCACCTCAAGGCGTGGTGACAGGCAGTGAGTCGTGACTTGCCCAACATGTGACTTTTGTTCTCACTTCATGGAAAATACAGTGTGATGGCTGATAGTTTGTAGCTCTGTAGATGCAAACATTGTGGCACAACTAAACCCAGTTATGTTTGACTTAGAGACAGTTTATTTAGGATTATAGCAGAGGCTAAATTACCAGTCAAGTAAAGCAGACGTCACAGCCGAGCCTATTTGGAAACCAAGCTGTTGCTTTCCTTCTGTCCATTGCTCAGGCCAAGGGTTACCGTTTGACTCATTTATAGTTTAATGGTGGTTGGTTAACAATGAAGTGACAAACTGTCAAGCATGAAAAAGCATGCTGTAATGCTGAAAATAGGGGTACATCTTTTAATTACATCAAAATCCCAATTTTGTTTTAGTTTTTTTATCAGAAAGAAATAATATACTTTCTGTATATTTAAAATGTGCCAGAATTGCAAATATACTGTTGGAGCCAGGTGATCGCACAATGGAAGTGGACTCAGCAGACTCTCGGTGAGCACTGCCTCTGAGACTGACAGAGGCCAGAGTTGACAGGAAATGCAGCACCAAGGTGATTGACAGCGGCTCCAACCAGGACTCTGACTCTATGGCAAGACGGGTTCAGGCAGGGACAGGAGAGGCATGAAGCAGGAGAATAGTGCAAGGGAGGTTGGGCATCAATCACCGAGTCAGCGCCCACCTCCAGAGGCTTGAGCAGGGGTTATGGCGGGTCAGCCCTGGGTGCCAGGAGCAAAGTGGTATCAGGATAGGATGGGGCTGGCTGGTTAGCATGGTGACCTCAGTGGCTATCTCTGCAATAAAACGCAAAGATGTCTTTCAAATGATTTCAAAATTGATATTTCAGTACACTTTTGAATGTTTTCAACTAAAATGTTTAGATACTGCACCTTTAAGCACTCAGCCCTTATAGAGGAGAATCACATGGTGCTCAGTGCTTCATCCCCCATGAGAGGTTGTTACTCATCCTTTTTTAATGTGTAATGCTTTATTGATCTATATGAGGTTGTTTCTCACACTGTACACACTCCACTTCATGGCACACATTGTATATAAAATATGGCCTGTAAGTTGCTTAAAAACCCCACTGTGGTTAGCTGAACTTTAACCCAGAGTTGTCTCTCTGTAACCACCAGGCCACTCTGCCACTAATGATAAAACTCCAGGCTGCTTTGTGTATAATGACTCACTGCAAGAATCCAGCACCACTGCAGCGAAAACAGAAGCTGGAGTTAAAGCAAGGCCAGCAATAAGTTATCTCATATCTCAGCTTCATGTCCCAAGATGCCCTGTGTCTGCTTCATACCCTTATTTTATTTTTCAGGGGCAGTCATCTCTCTCTGCCTTCTCGGCGTTCTTTTCTGTTTAACTCATTTTGCGATGTGCACCAGAGCCCCTCAGTGTGACAAACAATGAGTGTATGCCTGCCTGTACTGTATGTGGCCCGTTCTGAGCGAACACATGTCCACGCTCCCTCACCGGGGCGTGAACAATTCTTCATATTCTTGCACCGTGCGCAAAAACTTTCTGCATCTGTGAGCAATCACGGGCACAAAGCAATCAGTCAGAATAAAGCAGACTCCGTGACTGCTCCCCTCAACAACTTGTCATCTTTATTTTATCCACTTCTTGCTTAAGCATTCACAACAGACACGTTGCATCCACATCTCCTTGTTGGGTGAATAAGATTTGTTTGTGTCGAGTGAGTGCACGGCTCAGTGATCCATTCGTTCAGCTGTGTGAATGAAAACATCATGCACCGTGATGGTATGGATCTTTCTTTTTTTTTTGAGTTCGCACAAGGCAATATGAGGTGAAATGTGGTGCCTTGTGTCCAGGCAAATGTAAATTAATTATAAGCAGAAAGGATGTTTTGACACCAAAGAATAACATAAATGGACTAATGGACAGTGTTTATATGGAAAGTGGTTCTTTCTTTTGAGGTTCATCCTTGGTATAAGTAAACACTTGAGCCTTTTCCCTTCCTCTGCCATTGAGCTAGTTTCTCTCACTTTCTTCTATCCCTTCTATCACACTCTCTCACTCTCTCCCTCCCCTCCCTAGCCCAAAACTGTGTCTCTTCCCCTCTGGATAGTGTTCATTAGTATGATAAATCTCTCGGGCCTTCCTAAATATTCTGCTCAGTTTGTAATGAGACACACACACACACACACACACACACACACACACACACACACACACACACACACACACACACAAACAAAAACAAATCTTGGGGCAATGGTGAAAGGATCAGTTTGTGATGGGGCAGATAATGCATCCTTGCAAAGTTACCACAATGCAAGGCCCCACAGATCTTGTACACAAAACCGTATCAGCTCACATTCTGTAAATGGGACAAGAACAATGTAAAAATGGTACAAAAACAAGACCAGCTGTAATCACCTTCAATCCAACCAACAAAGCAATGTGTTTTTTCTAATGTGCACTTCTGAGGACCTAAAGCAACTACTTGGAACAAATCTCCAAAATTGCATTCATTTTTCATTCATTTGTACTCTTCCCCCCATTACGCTCATGCTGCTCCCCTTCATGGTGCTGAGATGCTTTTCACACAGGCCACAGTTAACAACTCCCCCGTGTGTCCCTTTAACAGATTAGCTTGATGTCAGACCATATGTCTCCACACAAATTCTCCCGCAGCACCCGCATTGCTAAAAGCTCAGGCCGGGGAAGTCACGCAGGTTTTGTCATCTTGTCATAACCAACTCCCCTTTGTGATGCAATATCTGCTAAGACCCCATTACAGTAAAGTGAACTCAACGCTCATGCACACTGTGTGGCAGCTCAAGGGAGATCCGAGTCATGGGTGAGTAGAGAGTCTAATATGCAGATGACATTTGGCTATTTTGGCCGTGTGGAGTCAAACGGTTATCAAACTTTTGTAGCTTTAAATTGAATCTCTGTAGTTTCAAGTTTACTTTCTCTCTTGCATCCCTGTTTGTACTGTCAGTTTTCTGCTTTATTTTAACCCTTTCATCCCGTTTGCTTTCTGTAGGATTCGTGTTACGGCATTTCCTGATTTTGCTGCCTCATAGTAAAAAAAGGTTAAAGCTTTGTTAGAGGTAATTATTCAATAATACTGCAGGGAGGAAGAGTACAATACAAGCATGTCATTAGTTTAAGACACACTTTCAAGTGGGTAGCCCTGTTGTAATGGAGAGGACAATCCCTCCCAGTCAAACCAAGCTAACCTGTATTCACCCATGACTTACCTGACTATCTAGCTATCTATTATTTTAACTTAAACGTAAAACTTCTGCAGCTAGTGGGCTCTCTATCAAAACAAAAGATTTTTTGCTGGAGGAGAGCTCAGAGATCACTTTTGGGGATTAAAAAGCAGATTTATCTTGACTCCTGTTTATCAACCTGACTGCAGCAGCGATCTGCCAAGGTGACCTCCTTTTACGGGGGGTTATGTTCTGTAATGTTGACTGCCAATTGGAGCTGGATGGGGAAATGTTCTTCATGAACAACATTACAACATCCCTGGTGTGTGCCGTTGCTCGCTAACATTAATTTACGGCTGGTGTACAGTAAAATAAATTGGATGTTTGAGGCACATGAACACAAATGATCATGCCATCAAACTCGCTTCATTGTATACACCATTAAAAATACCTCTACAGATGAAAAGCTATCTGAGGTGCCTCAAGCAGAAATGTTCACAGATGATTTAATGTTTTAAAGTTTTATTCACGTTAATTTAGATGACTTCCCTTTCCTGCCAAGTAACAACAGGCGACCACATGAAACGCACTAAGCACTTAGCTTCAGCAAACTTCTCTAGGTTTCAACATTGTTGGAAATCACTTGGGGAGAATGTAAGTACGCACCTCACATAGGTCTAGTTGTTTGTAGACATTTCAATGCAGAGTTCCAACATGTTTCTTTAAAAAAGACTTGAAAATGAAGTGTCAAAACTGTTCTTCGAAAGGTTTTATTTCAAAGGACACCTGATCTCCAAAAGGTTGATCTGTGACCATGAGCTTTGCCTGTTATCTGAGAATATCTTTGTAGGTAATGCTTGTGAGTTTCCTCCTCAGTGCCTCCTACAGTCAGTGGAGAGTCGTTTCTTCAGGGTCACCTCCTCATAAATGACTGGGGCAGAATATCTGTTTCTGTCAGTCTCCTCCCTCCCTTCCTCCCTCTTGCCATCCACCAATACTGGGACTGCACAAGGAGGATGACCCTTACCTGCCACACACGTTCACACAAAATCTTATAGGTACTCGCTCTGTCACACACATACGCACACACACGCTGCGCCGTTTCTCCTGACTCACCCAGAGCTGTCCGGGGACAGATTAGCTGTGACACAGTGTTGCCCTGCCACCTCTGACCTTCCAGAAAGTTCTGAGAGAGCAGACCCCTGGCTTACCACTGAAATCCAATTACCCAACCAAGCAGGGAGGCAAGAGAGGGGAGAAGGAGGGTATGGGAGCAACGGATGGTGGGCAGACAGGAAAAAATGAAACTGAACGTTTGCCATATGTGGCTCTCCATCAAGCTTGATCCAATCTGATCCATCTTTCCTGTGTCCTTTGTTTTTTAATAATCGTGCTGCTTACTTTTTTCTCCTTCTTCTTCTTCTTCTTCTTCTTCTTCTTCTTCTCCTTCATTGCTTCTACCACGTGATTAGTTTTATTTTTTGGACTGTTTTTCTTTCATGATGGCAGTACAGGACAATTCACAAAGGAGGGCAAAGATGTGACTGCATGGCCAGCCGCAGCAAGCGCAGCAGAGCAAACTACTGTATAAGCTGTATATTATTCGATACAAGCCACTGAAAGTTTCAAGGTAAACTCAGATTGCTAATGGATTGCACAAACAAGAAGTGGGAGGGGGGGAAAAGTCCAAGTTTGCATAAGCTTTAAAAACTTTCTATTAGCATCGCATATTCATGAGGAACGGGATTGCTTCTGCAATCTCTAAAATCAGTCTTGTGAAGGTTATAAAAATCTTTTATTCATCTTATCTTTGCTCATCTGTATCGATCATTGAATCAGAGTTCAGGTAGCTTTTATCAAAGGTGTGCAGTGAGTCTCTGATATAAGCATTGATGCCAGGGCCAACATATTCCTCCAAAAGGCTGCAGAGAGGCCTGACAACCAGCTTTATCAGCAGGAGGATCAGTTCACCAGGGATACAATATCACCTCCAATCCTGTTAATGCTGATGAAGGATCTAGTGGTTCTACTGTTAAAGTCGTGTGCAGCAGCAGAGCAGGTTAACAGATCTGGATATTGGGGCAAGCGACAAATGAATGGGCCATAGGTTGTGCTTCACTGATACTGTACATGCTTGTGGGTGTGCACACACTTGTAGGCCTGAGACCTGTGTGAGGTGACTATCTATCAATCTATCTATCTGTCTATCTGTCTATTCGTCTATCTATGTTTTAAGGACTCTAATGGCCATTACAACACAAAAGTACCATGGAATCTAATAAGGAATCTAACAAGGACTAAAACCAAGTAATGGTGATCAAAGCTCTCTAGCCTTTCTCACCATATTTAGTTCTCTAAAGGTTGATTTACCTTTCTGCTTCACTATCGGACATAAATGTGATGCCAATTTGCATTCCATATTTTCCTTTCTTTATTTTTTTAAATTTCACCAGGACCTTTTTGTTATTTCCTGACAAAATCTTGTCAACTAAGTTCTTCTTGAGAACTAATCCATCGCTCTGATACATGTGTGTCAAGGTCTGTGTCAGTGTCTCGTAAGAATCAGCAGATACAGGTCAGGGAACCTGGACAGATTTTGTATCCTGAGGACATAATCTGACTTTAATTCCAATCACTTGCATGAGTTGCCACATTGCTGTGATCCCCTTCAGGACAAACACACACAAAAGCATACACACAGGGACGCACACACAAACATGTCCTGAAGATCAATTATTACAATTCAGCTTTTTTCATTTTCTTTTGTAGATATATGTGTTTTTGTTCGCTTTTACTTTACATTCCCCTCTTTTATTTCAACCCATTGTGACTTACTTCTTCTTTGTTCATTGTGTATTTTTTATTGTCCCCAGCTTTGCATTGATCAATGTGAATATTGAAGCCTAAGTGCGTCCTAACTGCTTTTGATGGCTTGCAGAGACGTGATGAACAGATAAAGTGGGTATTAAATCAGAGGACTTAAGGACAATGGCAGTTTTAAGTAACTAAAGTAAGTCGAGGTATACAATGACAGACTCAGAATATGAATATCACTCATCCCAAGCCCCATTTTAAAATAATTTGACTTGGATCAATGACTTGGATAAAAGGAGATTAGAATTTAAAAGGTGAAAGTGTGACAATCAATTCCTGAGAATAACCTCAATGTATGTTAAAACCACAAAGAAGATGCAACGTGTATGTGGAGCAGTGTGCTGTTTGGTGTCAAAGCTGACTGTGTTGAAGAACACCACCATTTTGACATTGTTCTAAAAATCAGTAAAGAAATTAAATAAATAAGATTAGCAAAAATATCAACATATGTCATAATTAAAAAAAATGTGGGCAAGAAAAAACACTCTCAGGCAGCTGGCTTCCAGGACAGTGTTTTAAATGAGATAAAACTCTTATCGTAATCTAAATAACATAGAAAAAGAGGAACAAAGCCAGTCCCATTCGCTTGTGTGTATAATTAGAGACTTGGGAGACTCACCAGGGGAGAGATCATTCCCTCTCTCCCTCTGTAGAGGTTGAGTGATGAGATTGAGATGTGAGGTATGGGATTGCTTGTGACACCTCCTCAGAACAACACCTGCTACCTCGCTAACACGTTTAGCATAAAGTAATCAAACTTTTCTCATTATCTCAGCAATGCAAGCCAATTAGACATGATACATCAACAACTCTGCAATTATCTACAATTACAACTCATTAAGCTCTGATTTACTTATGTTTTAATTAGCTGGCGCCGCACTTTGCGTTGCAGACAATGTCCTCGTGCTGCTGTTATTGGTTGTTGTCGCGGCTAATGTGGCTGACGTTGTTTGTTGGATTGTTGCACTTGGCTGAGCATGGTGTACTCAAGAGGCCATCAATCTTCTCTTCATAGCCTCACTGTTGACTCTCCAGTACACTCACTCAACCTGCCCGGCCATTCAAAAGTCAGACTAGTGTATGAGTATCTCTTGGTAAGCTTTTATTGATGATACTTTGCCAAGAGCACAGTATTTCTCCAACAAGCCCTTTCATGTGCTAATTTTACTAAATCAAAAAAAGCTATTTTTTGTGTGTGTTTGTGTTTGTTTCTTGCCGTGAAAAATCATGCCAATCATTTTGTTGCTGTTCTGCAGAAGTTATGTGTCTGTCCACAGTGAACACCATGCATCAACAGTATTAAAGGTAATTGAGGAATAACTGTTAAATCCTTTTGTTCAAAGAAAACTAGATGGATAAAAAAAAAAACTAAAAAAAAAAAATATTCATTAGAATTATAGAAATATAATTAATAATCCCGTGCCATCTTTTTCTTTGACTGATAATACATCTGTTCACTCCAGTGGACGTTATGCGCCATAGAGCATATTCTGCCTGTTGGGTCCATATATAGGTAACATTTTTTAGACAAAATCCGAAGACTGTTTAAAATCACTGTTTAATAAAACTATTCTAAATCAGTAAGTCTAAATCATATCATATTATATATATATAATTTTAAAATGTCAAAATCAAAAATCGGGCCCAATTGGCAGTATAAACCCTTTGGTGCATAACGTCACTGGAGTGGGTAGAAGTATTTAATATTATTTAGTTAAGAAATTTTGGTAACACTTTCTAAGAAGCCCATGTCCATAAATCAATACAACACATTATGAACAAATGTATAATGTGTCGTAACGAAGTGCTGTATAGTAATAGTGTCAGCACTCATGATGATAATGATCACTTTTTATGATACTGATGTCTATAATGCATTATAGTGTGCCTAGAAGTTATTAGAAATCATCAATATTCAGAATGCTTTATAACAATTAACATAACACATTACAATGACTTAATGGCGATCGATTTTAAAACTGTTGTAGTTGTATTACGTGTTCACACATTATAATCACTATTATAGTGCATTATAATTCCGTTGAACGTCAATGTAAGTGGTTATTGGGGGCTTTAAGTAAAGTAATGAAATCCCTGTGTTATAGGCTGTTGTAATGTAACATGCTGGTTATAATTCCCTATGAGAGTTCCTTGTTTGCTTTAAGTAAAGTGAAAAAATGAGATCTAGTCGATACAAAAGATTGTAAATTGTATTTTCAACAGGTACTAACATGAATAATGTTTATAATGCATTATAGACATTGGGTTTCTAATAACTTATGATGACTGTTGAGCATTATGAATATTCAAGAGTGCTTATAACTATGATCATATGGCGCTATAGGCACTTTATAACAAATGTTCATAATGTGTTTAATGCATAAAGACTTTGGCTTCAGAGAAAGTGTTACCAAAATATTTTATTTTCACCTGTCTAGTTTTCTGTTTTTCCTGTTTTTTATCCATTTTGAATTTATGATGCCATATCTCAAATGTCCAATGTAGTGGACACTGTGTGTAAAAGGGCTAGATTTTACATTGTATTGGAGGTAGTGGAAGGAGAGGCTTGATACAGTATGCCCACACCACGGAGGTGCAACCCTGCAAGGTAATCTTGTAGAATGAACAGAAAGTGCCTGCACACTTATTCAATGTTACAGAAGTTCAATAGAGACAACGTTTCGATCGCGCTTGGACCTACATCCAACTGTTTAAAGGTAGTGCACACAACAAAGGTGACTCAGTCGGTAAATATATATGAGCTGGAAGAACCTTTTTCTATCATGTTTATCCCACTCGGATTCACTGGCATTCATCTCTGGAAATGTATAATAAACCCACAAAAGGAAATATGGCTTATTTAAGAGTGTGTGGTGTGTCTAATGCAGTAAATAGAGCATAGCATATCCCTACATCAGTGGTCAACGTGTCTTGGAAGCAAACCCATTATGTGGTGGCTTTCCCTTTTCCGGGCCTTTAGCATCTTTGCATGAATAAGGAAGTGACAGAAAGAGTTGAAGGCAGAGGGGAGGGGAGAGGGGTGGATTTAGAAAAGCTCTGTAATTGTCGGAGGGAGGGAATGGACTGGAGGAAGAGGCGAGAGAAGAGAATGGGATTGACGCCACAGATTACCCATTCGCCGTTTCCCCCCTCGCGTTCTGTGAACGAGTAATTTAGTTATTTCACTTTAAGCTCCTTTCATTTCTCCCCGGCAACATTCTAACCATTTTTAGTATCAATTGTCTCTTGCCTTCATGACAGAAACAAACCAAACCAATTTTCGCCCCCTTGTTTTTGAAGAGGCAATCAGCAAAGTGTCCTTGGTTTGATTAGATTCCAAGCTGCTGTCTTCCTTCCCTCCATTTATGCACTTTCTTTTCATCTGTTGCCCTTTTTTTCTCTTCTAAAAAGGAAAGTGCAATAAGGCTTTTTCTTAAACTCCATGGAGATTACATGAAGTTGAGAATCCTCCATAAATGCTTGACCCAAATAGTCTATCTTTCATCACGCGTGTTCCTCTTCATTCCACTTATGCACTGTCTACCTTCCATCCTGTGTCTCTTTCACAAATCAAATTACCACCAAGAGGCCATCTCTGCCTATGTAGCGATTTTCAAGTGACTGCAGTACTTTTTTAAAAGCTGCGTCCTGGTGCTGCACTGTGTGTGACTCCCACATGACCGCGGGAGGTTTCAGCATAAATCCTGCACCCCCTTTCAACCACCGGGGTGCATTTTAAAAAGCCCTTCTTCACTCCCATTTCTCCACTCTATTCTGTAATTTTGTCTACTCTCTGCCCTGTTTCCTTAAGTCACCTTGATGTGGATTTGATACCAATCATACTCCAGTCCTAGCCACCTTTAAGGCTATACAGTACAAAAACCCACTACAGAGAGAAAATGGAAGTAGACACTCATTTGAGGTACTTTTGCCAAGTAAAACCACACTTCAAAGTGAATGTTTTTCTTTGAAATGTCTGCAGTCTTCAAGCAATTTTTAATTTTAGTATACAACATGTTTGAATATTGTGTTTTGACAGCTTTAGGTATTTGATGCACTTTAAAATATAGGATAATTGCCTTAAGTGTTCATATAAAATGTAAAATTGCTTTATGAGAGGGTACAGAATTTGTTGTAAGTCAGTGATATGGTCTGAGACAGCCAGGCAGGGGGGAAAACAACCACTATGAAGTTTTATCTACTTACATAATGGTTGTGTGCTACAACCTTTAGCTGGTAAGGGTATTTATTTGTTGTGGTGTAGGATTTAGAGTCATCCATTATCATTACCATATCCTCTTGGCCAGCCTATCAACTCCTCTCATCTGTTTTAAAAGCAGAGGCTCTCTAGTATGTGATGACAGCAGCCATTATCGAGTAAAAGTAAAGATAACCATGCTGAAATGTTGCTTTGGTAAAAGTCAACAATACAAATAGTACTTGAGTCAAAGTCTTAAAGTATCTGATATTGAATGAGGCTCAGCGTCAGTTGATTCACTCACAATTCCCCCTCTTCCTTCTTCTTAATCAGCTGACTATGACTCTTTCTGTTAAATCAACCAGATTTGGCAACCACTTAAATCAGCCAATCATGTCGTCGCTGTCAAGCTTTAAATATGTTCTCTCTCTCTTGTTGTCAGCTGATGTTTCAGTGCCAAATCATCGCAACCCGTCCTGCACCTCATTCACCTTCAGTTCATCATATCCAGGGCCCAGGCTGAGCTCTGGTTGAGCTTATCACAGCGCAATCCTCAGCCATTCATCTTCAACCCATCACCACCACCGGTGTCTTTGCTCCATAGGGGGGTTTCTAATACTAATCTACCTCACTCTTGAAATATAATGGACGTCATCATGGGGCTTAATCAGCAAAAACTCATATTTCCCATTTGACATGCACAAAGCAAGAAAAACGAGATTTATAAATTGAGAACAAAGTCCTTCCAGATGGAAATGCATTTTAGCATCAAAAGTATGTGCAATTTGAATTTAAATTACACATGTATTGTTTTTACTACAGTTAGCAATAAAATAGATTTTATTGCTAACTGTACATGCAATCTGCAAAGTACAGTTATCAAATAAATGTAGTTGAGTAACAAGTACAATGGATGACATTGTTTCTCTGTTCCTACCAGGGTAAAGGTTAGGGTAGGCAAGGGCGAAAACATGTTTTGGTTAGGTTACCAAGGTTATGGGGCCTTTGTCAGCCATGACAGTCGTTTGGAGACAGGAAACAAACAGCTGCTGCTTCCGTTAAAGTAAGCTACTCCCCTATTTGCTCCTGCCATAACTACTATGGCCTGACACGTGCACCATGCACCGCCGACTTGAGCCAAGCAGGTGGCTGACAGACGTAGTCCATCTCAGCACCAAAATTGCAATGCACCATTGACCTGCTAGTGGCCCTTCGACACTTCTCCTTCAAAGGTGAGTGACCAAAACATCCAGAATGGCCCAAATAAGGTCAAACCTCAGAGCCACACATGTGAATGCCCCTATATATACTGAATTTTCACCAGTGTGTGATCTTATGATGATAACAATAATGATCTTTTCAGGAATGTGTCTATATATGTTTATGCAAATGTGCATGAAAGGGAGAGCAGGAGAGTTTTGTGCCGTCTGCTCCATCTCTCCAAGGTTAATCTCATTAACTGTCATTAGGATCAGTGCATAGATTGCAGAGAATCATTAAGCAAAATTATGAAGAGAGCCTGATTGGAGAGCGAGTGTGTGTGTGAGCGAGAGAGAGAAAAAATGAACTGCTTAATTACCACATTCTCATTACTGTATTATTGTCCTACTCTTATCTGCCTCACCTTGCTCCTTTTTTCTTTACTTCCTCTCCTCCTTTTATCATCTCCTCCATCCTTCCCTTCAGCATATGAGACAGTTAAAAAGACGAGAGGGACAGAAAGAGACGGATGAACGGAGGACAAATGTAAACTACAAGGCGATAGTTGAGATATGCAACACAGTTCCCAGCGAAGGAGACAAATGCGCTGAGAATCGAAAAGAAGCCGGCGATACGTAATGAGACACCAAAGACAGAAACTTGGAGGCCGATGAGAGTTGATGATCTAAATTAATTGGCGGCGGTACCCCTGTGGATATTCTAAAATTGCAAAACTAAGATTATCCTCAATACATTCTCACAAAGGCTGAAGAAATGTCAAACACCTCATCTGTCTGCTCAGTGGGGGAGTCGTGGAACTCACAATGGAAGAAAAATTACTTATTATTAGGAATTGATATAGCGGAGGAGGGCTGAAGATGGCAGCGAGTGACCCCGGACACTTCTAGTTGAAATAATTAGTCAAACACTCTATGCACACTAGAGGGGTATGCTCAAATTTTCACTTTGTTTGAGCTGTTGAGCGTGGTGCAGTTTCTGTTTAATAGTTTGCCAATCTCGATGTGGATGAGGTAGAAAGAGGCTGTGCGTGTGTGCGTGTGTGTGTGTGTGTGTGTGTGTGTGTGTGTGTGTGTGTGCGTCAGCCGGATGTATGTTGCAATCCAGATTTATCCATGTGTTTAAAGCACATGTGCTCCGTCTGTTTTCATTTTTTTGTGTGCGTCTTTGTGCGCGCAACCAGCACAAATCTGAAACTGGCAGCAGAATATGCCGTACGAATTAATTAGGCGTGGAGGCGCTAGCATCCCAAAGTGAATAATCAGCGGGGAGGATGAATGAAGGAACGGGCTTGACAAGTGTGTACAGCCAACGATCCACATCAGAGAGAGCGGAGACGAAGCTTCTTCTGACCTACGTTTGATGGATTTAATTCCTAGTGATGGACTCAACGGAAAAATTGCTCAATTCAAAAAATCAGCATAATGAAGTTAAACTGCCTGTGCCAGTCAGCGGAAGGCTTACTGAGTCTGTTTATGTTTAAAAGTTCATTATTTTCTGCAGGGAGACTTTTGCTCCAATGTCGAACTTTGTCCAATTTCTTTAGCTCCTCATGAATAAGTCATTCTTTCTTTTCTTCCCCTTTAACAGATGGATTTTTTGCACCATAAAAGCAAAGGTCTCACAGGTGTGTGAGGACCGCAAGGTGCTGCGCTTCAGGAGGTGGGTGCCCTGCATGTGAGGAGAGTTTGATGAAAAAGTGGATGTATCTTGTTTTGTAATGGTCTTACTGTATATATGGCCGACATCACAGTTCTTGAGGAGGAACAGAATCTCTAACGGCGGCGCAGCACTAAGGTCTGTGACTTATGATGAATGCCCTGTCAGGGTGAATTAGAGCCGTAGACAGCACCACATACAATCTGCCTGGAGGGCTGCCCAGTGCGAGAGAGGGGGAGGTGGAGAGACGTGGGGGAGACAGAGGACGATGGAGATGGAGAGAAGGGAAAGAGAAGAAGCTGGAGGAAAGGTTAAAAATGGTTAGGGGAAGAAAACACGACAAGGAACGTAAAGGATGATTACCCACAAGAAGAAGAAAAAAAAGAAAGAGTGGGTGATTCGGTAATTCACTGTTGGTATTAGATTAAAGAAAACATTTAATGTAAATGAAAAAAAAAAAATCAATTAAATGACTAAAGTTACAGATCATTAAGACAAAACAGAGCCACAGTCAATTATCTCTTCATTACTGTAGCTAAACCAAAAGGAAATCATCTCATCTCAAAATACAAAATCATTTATCATCCTGAAATTACAGACACACGGGGAGACGTAGACAGACACAGTAATCACAATCATCAATGCTTTCTGAACCACATTAATGAGATTAATGTTTTTTTTTATTCTTTTTATCACCCACAATTTGATATACAGAATAGTATAGAAATGTCACTTGAAAAGTTTAAAAACATAAAAATGAGTATACTCCATTACCCAATTGCTCAACACTATAAACAATGTTTTAATGCATTTGTCATCAACAATCAGTGCTCCTGTGATCAACATCAATATCGTGACTTAATAATATAAAATATGTATTTCTGGAGAAGTTATAATTATTCCCGTATATTGCACTTGTGAATCTCCTTATTTCTGCTTACTGTACCATAAACCATTTATGAATGTTTATATAGAGCCTGTAGATGCAAAAATAAATGTCCATTTCATCCTCGTATGTCCATATCAGAAATTCTCAAATATATCAAAACTTTTATTTTTATCAGTTTGGGATACACAAAAGAGAAAGAAACAGAGAGAGGGGAGACGGAGAAATTGGACACAGCGATCTTATCTTTTAAAATCTCCTCACCACCACCACCTTTGCTGTCACTCAAAGCCGTTTCCGTGGCAACCGAGGTACCAGTTATCCAGTTTGTGACACATTTTGTGAAGTGCGACCAATTTATCACCCCATCTGTGACTGCACTTCTGCCCACAGATCATTGCACATATGTGGCACATACTGTGTGTGCATTTCATTCGTTATAGACGTGTGTGCGTGTGCATGGCTGGAAGTTTTCCACTCGGAATCAGTCATACGAGTCTTCTTGCTGAGTTACAAAGGCTATAAATGGCTTTTACTTTAGCTTTGGTTTTTACAGTCCAGTGTGGTAACAAAACACCAGAACAGATATATGACGGATACAAGACTCTGAGTTAGCCTTTCATCAATAGGACATAAAACACGCTGCACACCTATTCCCAGTGTATTTCTGTGTGTTAGTGAGTGTGTTTGTGTGTGTGTGCGTGTGTGTGTTTTGGGCAAAGAGGGACTGAGAGAGAATTAACACTCAACCAAGGGTTTTAATTGCTTTTTGAGTTATAATATATACATTTATAGGAGACAGGTAACACCAACACAAACATAGACCCAGAGATTATCCATTTATTTTATGACCAAATCCGTATTTGGTTCTATAAATGTACAACAGACTGGTGCACCTGTGTTTAAACATACTTACATTAGTGGTACAGAAGCTCAAGTTCTTGAGTCGCTCATTTTTAATGGAGTTTTTGGATCTTGTGTTATCAATTTGAGCCAGAACTCGCTTTCCTTTTAACATCTAACTTCCCTTTGGTAGCGTATGTGTCTAATGCCAGTGGTACAGGATCTTTGATAGGCAGGAACTATGCTACATTATCCACTTTGATGTGTAACCCTAACCCTAACCCAAAAGGAAACTGGCTTTCTAGATTGGCTCTGAAGGTTTATTTAATCATTAAAACATTTCTCTGGTTTTGTTTTTCCGGCTGTCGGGTTTACCTTTGTGATAGCTTTAATATGTTAAAGTCCATTAGCCAAATGACGTTGCAGTGTCTTACTAATAACACCCTGTCAGCTTCCTTTTGTGAAACATCAACACTAATTCTGTATGCTTTTCACAGTTTTATTGTGTGAAACAGATATTCAATTAACACTGAAGTGTCGCTCAGCGGCAGGTACAAATTTAAATAGCAGGCAAGCCTTTTTTTAAGTTTATTCTTCAAGCATATTATATTAACTTCCTTTAAAGTTGAATGATTGTACGGTACAAAATCAGCCATTTAAGAAACAAGTGTTATTTTATTTGCACCTTTTTAAGTTGAGTTAAAAACTGACACTAATGCCCCTTTTGCACCGGACACAAAACCCATTAACACCCACTAATATCTGTCTTTTATCTTCAATGTGAATGTGAACAATCTGCATTCACTCCAACATCAAATGACTCTGCTGTAGTCACAGGTGTTTATCTGGAAACACAACACCCAGGTGGCTTGTTAACACTGTTAGCCCATGCAGTACTCTGGGATTATTCAGTCTCCACTGGGTTTGAAAGAAAGAGATATCTTTAGGTAACGGCTGTAACATTGCCTCCGTGTCACTAACTGAGCCTTGCCAGCTGCCAAAACGGTACTGAGCATGTGCAGCTCTCAACAGGGATGAGAAAGAAGCGGGATGTCGTTATCAGCTCAGGAAAAAAGAAAGTCCTAATTCAGAATGTTACTGATTAAGAGTTTTTAAAACATCTTTTGTGATGACGAATGTGACCAACAAGGAAAAAAAACAAACAGCAAACTTGTTCCCCGGGTATGAGAAAGGAGTCAATCGCCTATTGTTAGTGGGTTCACCTGTGTTTAAAAATCCTGCACTAATGTTAGTGTAAAGGTGGTATGAGTTGAAATAATATGCGCTTTATCATGAACATGTACGTTTAAGTTCTACACTGAAGAATATAGGTCAAGCAGTCAACGGTTTACAAAAGATCCAGGGGTTAATGTTTCTTCCACATCCCTGATCATCAACAATACATGTGAAAGATACACCCAGACCCTTTGAGTGGAACTGCATGATGTACACTTACTGCTCTGCAAATGTTTTTGTAAGGCTAGGTTAGCCATGCTGTGCACAGGGAGGCGAAATTAAGTTATCGGTAATAAACTTGCCATTTTGCTTGCATGAACATGCCTGTTTTATGACAGACATGATTGCAGGCTTGTGACATTCTACAAAATGCTACAGACGAAACAAGATTGAGAATGCTTGAATACACACAGAAGGGACCTAATACACTTCCTC
The DNA here is from genome assembly GCF_965226575.1 of Pagrus pagrus. Lineage (NCBI taxonomy): Eukaryota > Metazoa > Chordata > Actinopteri > Spariformes > Sparidae > Pagrus > Pagrus pagrus. The sequence goes on along the minus strand of NC_140188.1, from coordinate 20,705,511 downwards.
AGCACTTCTTTCAAAAACTTAAAAGCTCTTTTCATAAGCTCTGTTTGGCATTGACAAGCCGCCCTGGATTTAGGGATCAAGACATGGAAGATAGCTATAATATTTTATATATTTTTTTGTATTTTCTGTGTGTGTGTGTGTGTGTGTGTGTGTGTGTGTTGTGTGTGTGTGTGATGAGCTCAGCAGTTGTTGATTCAGCTAAATGTTTGATCCGAAGAACTCTCTCTTCAGACTCAATCATTAATGAGGCGCACACACACACACACACACACACACACACACACACACACACAGGCAGACGTGATGTACAAGCTGCTGTGGAATCAGATGCCAAATTGCACCCTGCTTCCCTGCCTGTCAATCAAAACCCCAGAAACAGTAACGCCATCTTTTATAGCACAATCTGATGAGGCGCTCTCATGCGGTTGTGTATGTATGCACACACACAACACTACAAATACACACACTCATGCTCATGTCTCACTCCACTCTCATGAAAGCCTCTTACAGTATAAAATAAAAGGTCAGGGCTATCAGAGTTCAACAGACAGCCCTCTTGTTTCTAACAGGACCTTGTTAGCCTCCTGCCACTTGACTCACCTCACAGCCAGTGCTTCACTGTGAGCGGTCCACTGCCGCTCACTTTCTACAACCAAGTCAGCAGGATACAAAGCAGCTGAGAAAGTATGCAGTGGAAAGTTGAAGTTGGCTTTGACATAAAGTAAGGTATCATATGTTAATCCTCCTTTATAACTAATGTATACCTCGCAGTGGGCAATGTTCCATTACAAATGTTTTACCTTTTCACCCTCCACCTGGTGATTGCATTCAAAATGTGGTATAGAATATATGAATTTCTAATCAAGTGTGTATCAGCTTTTTCCGCATGGAGCTAAAAATTGTCGAATTTTGGACTTATTCCAAAGATGAAGAAATGAGTGACCTTATAAAAAATCACAAATAAAATGTATGTCACTGTTTGAAACAACTCTCAGATCTGTAATTTGTGTATTAATGGGTTTAGACAGGCAGCCAAACGCTGACTGCAGTCTCCGCCTTCTTTCAATCATCCAAGTAGAATCTCATTTCTCTGCTCTTGAGTTTTAAAACAATGTTTTACTCACATCTGCATAACAGGGATATTTGACACCAAGCTGACTAATTATGTTTCCCAGAAGGAGCGTGTATGAAGAAAAAAAGAATTGGGCCCTGAATAACTAATTGAGGAAAACCATAGTCATTGTCTGACAATGATAAATATACATTGTTGAAACAAAAGATTTTTCATTGTTAAAGGAACAATTCACCCAAAACTGGAAATTCAGTCATTATCTACTAACCCTCATGCCAATGGAAAGTCGGGTGAAGTTCAGTCCACCAAACATTTCTGGAGCTTCAGAGCAGAACAGTTTTGCAGCATCCCACTAAACAACTGAAGTAGATGGGGACTTGGTTTGAAAAAACCCCCATAAAATAGCTCCAAACTGCTGTTTGGCATAATTGAAGTCAGAGGACGCCCCTGAAATACCAAAATGATCTGAAAAGATGTTATCTACATCCTTTTTTAAGCTGAATCTTCACTGAAGCTGCTAAGTTAAAACCATTAGCATTCACCATGTCTGAAGTGGGTGCGATAGCTTAACTGTGCATTACAGATGTAAATAACATCTTTTCAAATCAAGTTTGGGATCTTCAGGCTTCCGCAGACTTGGCTTACACTGGATGAGCTGATGGAACCATTTCATGTTCTTTTGGTTGTTTTTTATGTTTTTAGTCCCCATCCACTTCACTTGTTTAGGAGACAGCTGCAACGCTGTTTCACTGTAAAGTTCCAGAAATGTTGGAAACTTCACCCGACTTTCCATTGGCATGTGGGTGAGTAGATAATGACTGTATTTTAATTAAGGGGTGAACTGGTCCTTTAAAATGCATGCTTTTAACACTGTAGTTGAAGAATTATTTCCTTTTTGTTTCAAAAGGAAACAAAATGTCTCTTAGGATCCGGCAGCACTATGAAGTTAGATCCAAAGGACAGCCAAGTGTGAGGTGAGAAACATATAGAGAGCAGATACAGCAAGATTCAACCCCCTTTCCCTTTCAGAAGCCCACAGGTTTGCACTCTAGCTCTCGCTATCAAACAGGAAGTTAGCTCTTCATCCTAGCTGCAGATTCCACTGAAGCAAGGTTGAGGATAGAGAGTGAGGGAGATCTTACAATAGAAGAAAGAGATGGAAGGGCTCTGTCATTATACAAATAATGATTGCAAAAAACTTTTCTTTTTTGTTCCATCTTAACAGCACACTCCTTTTGAATCTTTATGCACACAGGCGCATGCAAAAACTCATACAAACACTGACAGCAGTACAGTGTCTTAGCAGCAATACTTTACGTGCTCTGACGCATCAGTGAACACACGTCTGCTTCCAGAAACAAGTTTACCTGTCACTACTGCAGTATTAGTGGTGACATACTGAGGTTTTGTTCAAAAGTGTGCAGATGTTACAATAATAAAAATCCTCATGAGCGTCATAACAGTATGTCTCTTATTTGCAGTGAGACTGCGGGCAATTGCCAGAAACTAATTTCCAAAGTTTCACACAGTTGGGCTAGCCATGGGTGGGATCAATTACATTTTCAATTTAATTAGTTTTAAAATGGCAATACATTAGATCATAATATATTCATGTTCATGGCATTGTTAATTTGATTAATAACCTATTGCTAACAATGGTTTAACATTTCTTGAGAAAAGTAGAAAGAGAGTGCAATGTGTGAGATAATAAGGAGACAGAATGAACTGAAGCAATTAGACGTGTACAATAAAATGTGTCAGCTTGAAGTACTGTCTAAATGAGAACTTACATTCCACTGGAGATAACCACTATTAAATGTGACACCTCCTCTGACAAAGTGACTGCCAAAAAAAAAAAAAAACACTCAAACAAATTGTGCATATTTCAGGTATAACTATTGAAAAGTATGAGCAGTGATTCCTTACAGTATGTGGAGCCTCCTTTCTTTTTTTCTTAGAGGAAGATAAGGAGAAGCAGTCATCAGTGTTTGATTTGTTTGCCATCATTTATTTCAAGTATAATTTGCAAATTTAAGAGCAAATTGTTTTTAATGTGATGCACAGGTCTTACTGACAATATGACAGCTAGTTGTAACTGCTTAAAATCTTTTTATATGTCCGTACATCTGTGCTGGTGTACCTTGTCTTACCGTGTGTGCACACAATGGATTTTTTACCTTTAGGTTAAGTAACAAATCAGAGGTTATCTTTTCCTTACAGTATGTCATTGCAAGAGACAGATTTACTCCTTTTACTACACTGACGACCACAGGGGGGCCCTGAAGCAGTTTTGGCATCTTGGCAACATTTGACCTGACCACAAGCATCTGACTCCAACTAAGATAGCCTCTCTTTCCTAAGCTGAGAGGTTAGGCACTGGGTAAACAGTAAATGGATGGTATTTTTACAGCGCTTTTGTAGTCTTACTGACCACTCAAAGCACTTTCCAACACATGTCAGCATTCAACCAGTCACACACACATTTATACACGGGTGGCAGAGGTGCCACCTGCTCATCAGGAGCAATGTCCATATACTCACATTCTCACACCGATGGAGCAACCAGGAGCAATTTGGGGTTCAGCATCTTGCTCAAGGACACTTCGACATGTAGTTTGCAGGGGCGGGGGATCACACCACCGACCCTCCGATTGATAGACAACTGCTCTATACCCTCTGAGCCACAGCTGCCCAGGAGGTACAACTGTCTCAAGAGATATTCATTGCAAAGTGACAACTGGGATCCATCAAAAAACATATCTGCCCTTGTGTCCTGTGCATCTGATTATTTGAAGAATCCGTGGTTTCTTTCAGAAGACAATACAATTAAGTGCATGAAGATTCACTGTTTCTAACCGGATTAAGTTGGAGGCCTTCATGAGATGTTGTTCACACTATAATTAAAGAAATAGCCTACAGTCAGTGTAGTCAAGGCCACCTAAACAGAGACCAAATCATGACCAAGACCAGTGTGTATAGAGACCGAGACAAAACCGAGACTTTGAGGGATTGAGACCAAGTCAAGATCAAGACCAGGGCAGGACGAGTCAACACCTGGACCAGACCAGTGCGACTTCCACACTGTATAACGCGCTTGGGATGAACTGTGGAACATTGCAAATCATAGTCAGCCCTCAAACTGATCTGAAAGATCAACATTCCCATAAAACAGCCATATCGCCAGAATAATATGTAAGTCTATGAACCATGTGACCTGGCTGTCATAATGGCAGGTGGAGGGGCTGTTGGCGGAGTGACAAGAAAGAAGGCAGCTAAGCCAGTGACCACAGTTCAGAGACTGTGTTTCAACATTTGTAAGCATGACACCAATCGAGACCTCAAGACCAGCTGTTTGTGCCGACAAAAGACACATGATGTTTTTCTAATCCTAAACAAGTTGTTTTTCTGCCTAAACCTAACCAGACGATAAGCACATCACTGTCCATGTGAACCAGGGGACATGTCTCGATAAAATGACCAGAAGGCATTGCAGAGGTTAATCTTATGTTTGAGAATTTTACTTTGTGTTGCTGTTTTTCTATGAGCAAGGCCAAAATCAACCCAACCATCTTTATTCAACACTCGTTTTCCATGTTTTACCAATCAACTAGCACATTTTTGTTTAAGCGTCAGGTTTCTACAATGGCTCTTGTCTTCCCATAGAAACCATCATTATTGCGCCCTCCAGGATGTAGCAATCAGTTATTCAATACAGTGAGAGAACTCTTTGTCTGAGACCAAGACAAGACAGAGTGAAAGACGAGAGACGAGACCTTCAAAACCAACACAACAACAACCACTACAACACCACCTACAGTAACTTAAATCTATAGATCTCTCCAACAGACTGCATTAACATTATTTTATTCTCCACTGCTCTCACATTTGTGTAGAAAATAGCTTACAATCACATATAGCTAGTAAAAGCAGCGTCAGAGAGGTGAGGTCCCATGCAAATGAACCCAGCCATCCAGGGTCACAGGGGGTTGAAATCAATCCCATCATGCAATGTGTGAAAGGTAGGTTACACCCCCAAAATGACACAGGGCTAAGACATGAACAGATAACATATTTACACCTGCATGTAATTCAGTGTTAGCATTTCATCAGAACTGCATGTCGAACATAGGCGGGCATATGAAGGAATATGCAGCCTCCACACGTACCGGGTTCAAACTCAAGACCTTCCTGTCATGATGCAACCCATCATGCCATCTAAAATTCACTTAAAATGTTACCAGCTATGCATCATCAAACATAATTCAGGGCTGTGCATGAGCTGGACTAACTTTTTCTACTCTTCTACCTCGTCTGCCTCTACAGAGACTTTTTTCCGGCAGCAGTGTGTGGGTCCCTTTTGTCCTCTGATATGAATATCAGCTCATAACATTCTGTCAAAGTCATCTCTCCACACACACTCCTGTTCATAGTCACTCTATAGTCTATATCAAAGAACTAATGGAATTACATAAGGACAGCGCAAAGCCAACACTCCATTTAAGAGAGATAGGAAAACCATTCTCCACTCAAAGATTATTCATTATTTCTTGTATGCCATTCAGTCTCTCGCCTGCCAGAAAAGAATACTTTCCCCATAAAAAGAGAGTCCTAGGCTGGAAAACGCACAAGGAAATGAGAAAAACAAAGGGGGACTTTTGTGTGCCAGAGGTTTTGACTGTGCAATTTAATTGTGACTCTGATGGCACACAAGGGGCATAAAATGTTATTGCCATTTATATCCTGTGCTTTTCAAGGTTTCATCTTTTTTTAACTTATTTTACCCTGCACAACTTTTGTCACCTCAAATGTGTCTCTCTCCTTCTTCTTCTATACAACAGTGCAATGATATCTTTACAGCTTAATCTCTCAATTTTTCTTTGGCTCTGTGTGCGGTGTTTCTCTCACTGAATTTATACAGATTGGCACAGACTTGTATTGGTGTGAGAGTCATGAAACTGTCTCTTATATGCAGTATTTTGATGTCTGGTTTGACAATCAATTCTACATAAGTTGCCGTTGTGTATACATGCTTTTGTATGTTTGTGTGGGTACATGTGACCAAGTCTGGTGCAATATTTTGTTCTTGTTAGCCAGTATTTCCAGAAAATTGGCCATAACACTATCTCCAAAAAATGATAAACAGTATATCAATGTTCCCAAAGCAACATAACCGTTGTAGCGTTGCAGGTTTAGGCAAGAAAACTATTTGGTTAGGTTTAGGGAAACATTGTAACTTATGGAACCTCAGTTATATACATTTGTATTTTCTGTTTGTGAACCTGCTTAAACAGTTGACCTATATGGTGTCTTCCTGATGAGGATAGGCCGGACTATTAGAAGAACTTATTCTCCAATCAGGTGCCATTAAACAATTGCTGAAGAGAGCGCAACAAGATGGCATGAGTAAATCAATGCCAATCAAACCTTGAAAGGTAGAAAACAATGTCGAAAACATGATGGAAAAAATGGCATTTATGTTTGTTTTTAGTATTGCAGTCATTTAATATAGGTTACAGTCTCCTCATCACTCAACACATCTTGTGTTTTTGTCTGTTGCAAATTAATCTCCCTGATGTTGCAGAAAGTTCAGTGTTCACATGCTGTTTCAATTGCACTTGTTCTCACTTGTAGTGACACAGGCTTTTCCACCTCAGGCAAGAGTTAAATCTTTTTGCAATATATTTTCGAATTTCCAATGCTTTCACTTTTAATACACATAATGAAATTGCACATAAAAACGAGATGCATTTGGCCACAGTGGCACACAATGTGTTTTATGTTCAGTGTGTTTTATAGTGAACACAATATCCAATTAAAATGCAATACAAGATCAGGAGAAAAAACTTTTTTAATAAATGATTTCAGAGGAGATTTAAGGGCAGTCATTAACCAAGAGTACTATCCACACAATCTTTAAAAATGGACGTATTCCTCAATAGTAACTCTGACAATTTCATGGGCAACATGTGCACACACACACACAAGAGAAACACAACTCCCCACAAAGACCTCTCTCTGCTCGTTTCAGGATCAGCAGCCTCTCACACATATCATCCTGCCCTGACTTTAAACGCATACTTGATCCAGCCCAGTCACACATTTAATTCAAAATGAGCTTGAACAACTGCAGCATTTAATCATTTCTATATGTGCAATATAATGTCACATTGAAGGGTCTTTATCTTCATCTTTTTTCACAACTTTGCAGCTTTTCACACTGTTTAAACTTAACAAAGCACACTGATAAAGTATGTAGTCAGTGCTGAAAATTGTACATTGTCTCATACCTGAGAATTTCCCACTCACCCCCCACTGCTAATTTCATTTTCACCTCTCCTGCATCTATTTTGCCTTTTTTAAATGTGTAAAAATGTGTGTATATGCGTCCTTTAATCATACGGCTCAGCTTCCTGTTGTGTTGCTCTTCTGTCCTGTTGTGCCACCGAGCATCTACCCTGCTGAAGTGCTCTTGAACACTGTTTTGAATAACTGCCAGACACTGAACACCCCGGGGGTCATCTTTAATGTGAAGGGATCACTGAAGTATATCACATATACAGTAATTATTATCAACATTAGGAAGGTATCATCACAATGTCACTGCCATCTCCATTCTTTTCATTTTCATCCTCATCTTTATCATCAGCATAATCAGCGAAGTCATTGTTATTAACGGTGCCAAATCGGTCACCATGGTAACTTCTAGTTGCCAAGATGCAGAGTGTCAGACATCATGAGGTGTTTTTTCAATCACCTCATGATATCTCTATCACACATCCTGAGTGGCTCTCTAACCTCACTTCTTTACAGCTCACAGACGATGTTACAATGTGAGAACAACATTCACCATTCGGAGCAAATGTAATGTGATTATCTGCAACAATTATAGTTACACAGTGTACCAACTTAGACTCAGGCTTTTGGAAACATCTGTAAAGTCTCATGGATTATGTCTTACTTATTGCACATTGGTATTATGTGTTTGTCCTTGTTTGAATAAGCCCTTATCCCAGTTTCTTAAAGCCTATATGTCTGCCAGGTGCTACCACGACTGAAACTACAGATTTGTAACTCATTAAAAAATACAAAATAAACAGAATTAGCTATGTCAATGATGATCTACACTTTTACTCTGGCATACTAACTGTTGTAGTAGTACATTAAATGGAGGAGCCAAATCAAGCAGAGTGGCAAATGAGTGTTCAGGCAGCCAGAAACCAAAGCAGGTTCTGACAAGACTGGTGAATTTCAGCAACAAAGGCAGGAGTTTCAAATGCATACAGATACACTCCAGGCAAGACAAAAAAAACTAATCCAAGAGGGGCACAACGGGTGAGAAGGTCGGAGACGGGCACCAAAAAAAGCAGGGACATATCCATTACAGGTTCAGATCAGGGCTGGAATGTAAAGGAATACGCAAGATTGACAATCTGGCAGCGAATGAGTAGAAATGGACAATGGCAAGTTAAACACTGCAGAGTAGATGAGTAAAATTGTACATCCTGAGTCTTTTGTTTGTTTTTTTCTCAGTCCTTGATTGAACTGGAAGTTGTTTTGGTCCGCCATCTCACAGGCCATCCCAAAGCTCTTATTCCTACTTTGAGGAGAGAGTAGAGGTCCCTACGGAGCCATGAGCGAGGTTAGACGAGAGCAGCCTCCCCGGCAGACTTTTACCCAAATATCATGATGTAAAAATACTCAGCCCCTACATCAGGCAAGCTCCAACACGATGCCAGACATCGCTTCACATGACCTTTCAGAGGGATTGACATCTCATAACTCTTAGAACACATTTCCTAACGTTCTGTCTTCACATGGTGTGCTTACGTCTCTTCATGTATCCTCTGTGAGACGGACTAAGACACATGGAAGAGACGCAAGTGAGGAAAACTTGGGATGTACACAAGCTGGAAAGTGGTTGTGGACATCCGGTGACAGAGTGAGGTAGGAAAGGTAGGGAATGGCAAAGAAGAGGCCTGGGGAGGAGCAAATGTGGCTGGAGCGACGTAGAGAAAGAAAGGATTTGACAGGTTCATCATCAAGTTTCTGAGGTGACTTAGATGGCATAGAAATGACTGACACAAAAGTGACAAGGGCATAAACTTGGCAGCCAGTGCTTCTATACATCATCACCATGGTTTTGATTGGGCATGGATTGGAAACAATGGAAGAGTTAAACGGATTGCATAACTATTACGTTTGGGTATTGTTGAGGTCAGAATTGTCAATTAGTAACCCATGACACCTGTGTCCATGCATCACCTCATATTTGTACAGGCCCGCGCAAAAGATTAATGTATATGTCCATGTATTTGTGCTCACATGTGTGTTTGTGCACCTTTGCCCAGAGAGACAAAAGCCGAACAGCCTTTTCAGCTGTCAGAGGTGGAAGCAATGAGCGACAAACCGTGACAAACTCTTAACAGGAGTTTCGATAGCAGAGCAATCAATATGGCTGGTTCAAGCAGAGCGAGCAGAAGTATGGCAGTCATATGTTTGTGTGTGCGTGCACGCACACGGGAGACACAGCTGCACTCTGGATTTATCATAGTTATTGACTCAGTTCACTGCAAGAGCAGCAAGAAACTGAGTAGTGGTATCATTATTTTGACAGTTACAAACACTCTCAACACACACTCCTGCACATACACACAGGCACACACCACCAAGAACATACACAAAAAACAACAAAGCACACTTCAGAATAGCATGCCTCATGTATTCTTCACAGACAAGTTGACATCAGATGAATTCCTTCCCATATCCTGCACACACGCGCACCCACGCAATCACCAGTTGAGTTCATCACACACACAGACCACCAGAGGCCAGAGTTCCTAACCCCGTCACAGTCTGCTAGAGCTGCACATCGATCACTGTCCCCATAAAGACAATGAGGATGTGAAGGAGAGAAGTGGAGAGCAGAATAAGAAAGTTAGGACAGGAGAGATTTACAAAGTACTATAGAAATGTACTGTATGTTTGACCTCCTGCATGATGAGGAGGTAATTTTGCACAGACATTTTTAATATAACCTCTGGCTCTCATTGTAATTTCACCAGATGCCTGATTGTAAATGGAAAAATAAATAATGTAAACATTAGCCCCAGCAGCTTCAAAATGATTGTTTTGAGCATCCCATTTATATCTGTCAAATGAAGTACTGTAAGACTGATTACTTTTGTAATTTTGTACGGCGTACTGTAGCACTGACCTACATTTCACAATTATTCTCTGCCTTTAGGTCATCACGGCATGATTGAGTGTTTGATCAAAAATAAACAGTGGGGCTGAATGAGAGAATGTGGGTGGGGAGACCACATTAAGTGACAAAAGGAAGAAGGATGAATAGAAGAGAACAACATAACAATGTTAGCATGAGAGAGGACTGGTGAGAGAGGCAAACAGCAAGAGCAGAAGAAGAAAAAGGAAAAACTTGAGAGAAAATAGAGCCGAGAAAAGAAAAAAATCAGTTGGTTTCGCTGGATTTATGTCTGGAACTGGAGTATTTAAGCTCAGGGCAAAAAGGAAAATGAACACAGCGTGTAGGGTAGAACACATGGCCCTTCAAAGAGTAGGTGTTTCCAAACTTAAAATTTGGGGACAACTGAGCTGCCACCTGAGTAAATGGTGTTAAAACACTTCCTAGCCTCCAGACGGTTGCTTGTTTCCAGACACAAAGTGTGCTATAAAAGACCTATTTGTTAAAGTTTTGTGACACAGAAATTGGACTTTGAAGTGGTCAGCGGGTATTGAGAAAATGAGAGAGAGCAGTAAGACTTTGTGAAGAAAGGAGGGTTAAAGAAGTAGAGTGAAAATAGGGGAAGAGAGAGTGGATTGAGGGAAAGAAATCAAGTGGGTTTACAGGGTTCAATAGCCGATAGTTGGAGAAAAGTACAAGGGTGCATATTGAAGAGGAGAATGAATCAAGTGGTGGAAGGGAACAGATTGGTCGTAAATGGAGAGAAGTAAACTAGATGAAGAAAAGTCAAGTTGGGTGCTTAAAAAGAGAATACATTATGAGAGGAAACAAAACAAGGAATACATTTAAATAGGAGGAAGAGCAGTTGAAGAGGCTTGTTGAAAAAGAGAACATGTCCCTGCAGTCACAAATGAATGCGTCGTCAAATTAGATTATGATTATCACACCCATTAAACTGTCATTACTGGCCTCACAAACACAGATGCCACTTTATTTGTCTCACTCATGTTCCCTTTCTACCACATTGTCTCCTGATCATGTTATTTTCTGTAAGGAACCCAATTAGATGACCTCCTAGAGCCAAATTCCTTGAAGCTTTGAAACTATTAATGGCAAACTGCCTATTTGTAGACTTGTCAACAACAGATACACCGATGAAGAGTGACAAGAGTGACAAGAGTGACGTGGCAGCGACTTGCAGACGATGGATCCAAATGCATTGTTAAAACAGGGCAAACTGGGCAAAAAGTCTGTGAAGCAAGGAAGAGTTAGGTAGGAGTTGTTCAGGAGTTATTTGAACTAACCGGCAACATAAGAGAGCTGATCAATGTGAAGGCAACAAACAGGAAAAAGCTGGTTCAACAACCTGGAAACCAGCAATGTACCAGAAATAGTGGAGAGTAGAATAACAGTTCAGTGTAAGATTTACAGAACTCCAGGCAGATAAGTAGAAAACAAGTGAGCAGAAGCAGCTCTTAGCTAGAAAGGGATGTCTGCCTGAGCATTGAACTGAAAGTAACAGGCCTGGGTGAGGAGCTGAGACTAACAGGCTCAAGCAGACAACTGAGAAAAATACACTAGGGTGAAGAACTCCGAGACTCAGTCTTCGGTATAGGCTCAGGAGAGAGACAAGAGGGACAGGGTCAGGAGAAACACCCTCCACAGAGTCACATCATACAGGCACAAAATAGAAAACACAAGGAAATGATGTACAGGGACCAAGAAGAGCCAAACTGCTGAATGTCTGGAACACAGAACTAGCTGACACAAAAAGTGAGCTGATTAGGAGACAAGATTATCATCTGATTTGGCAACTGGACAATGGGATCCCCTGGACTTTGAGGAAGGGGGCTGACCTCGTGCTAGATAAATGGTTTGTATGGATCTAGTCTGCTGGATACCCCCAAAATGTTAAGTTGACAACCCAGAAAAGCAGACTCATGGGATCCATGATGCTGCCATGTTGTGACGAAATGGCACTGGAGGTCTAATCCTGAGGCCATACCTGTGCCCTGGCTACAGACAGTACTGATTGATTCTGAAGAGCTTTGCAGCTCGTTCTCCCTGTACAGCAAGCTGTGGAAGTGGAGGGTGTGTCAAAACAATACCATTAGCCAGTTCACAGTCTGGATTTCAGAGTGACTAGCTGCAGCCCAATTGAAAGATCCACCTCTCACTGGTCCTTTAAGACACCACTTCGAAATTAATGTAAAGCTAGTGCAAAACAATGGACACCTTGTGCACCTTCTGTAAAAATCCAGGCTCCTCTGGCTCCAGGTGTCCTCCAGTCCCCCAACAATTGGTCTGGGCGGAACAGAACAGGGACATGTCTGCTACATCCAGAATTACTAGATTGTACTGTGACGCTGATTGGCCAAACTTTGGGATGTGGCCGAAGTTCAACAGTTGCTTGTCAGTCTGCACTCGGTCAAAGGTAAATAGGGTACTTCAGCAGGCAGGTGAAGGTACCAGGCCCATCACTGCAATCAACCAATCCCATTTCTGTAATGTCATAGCTTTGCAACTTCGGGGGGAAAAAATAGCAGAAGTTACCTTTCAAACTGAACCTACCGAAAGTAGGGTTGCTACATAAGCCTGAACAAAAATGAACGTCCGTAACCATGAGGACTCCGAGGATGTTTATTCATTATAGATGAAATATGTAATACTACTTAATTAAAATGTCTAAAAACAACTAGACTTTTGTTATTTTGTTGTGTTATGTGCTTACAATATTCCAAAAGTTTCCAACAATCTTTGAACCCAGAGGAATCCGTAAGTTTATCCGAGGTAACAGTGTGTTTCATCTGGTCGCCTGTTGCCATGGCTAATTTGCAGTGGAATTTTAACTATACGAATTACGGACATGGCAGATTTGCACAGGATTAGAATACAGACGACCTCAGCAATTATTTTCAAATGACTTAAGGTCCCCAGGTAAAACGAGTCCTGTGCGAATAAAGGTTTTATGCTAGAATGTTCTTGGTTTTCTGGAGGTTGCCTGTCTATCCAATACGTTAAGTGAACTGGAAGACATTGGATAGCTGAAAAAAAATCAGGGACTCCATCTGTCAGAACGAGCCTCTCCTCCACCTCCTCCTCTACACCCCCACTTACTGTCCTCCAACTGTAGCAAACATACTAAGTGATCATGACAGCACTTATGCCCGGTAGGAATATGCCTCCTCGCTCCACTGCTTTGGCTATATTGTAGATGATGAGTTTGAGTCACTTCAGATTTTTAGGAAGGAATCCAGGGGGAGCAGCAGTGCAAAATGATCCCTGTCTCCCCACCGGCAGCGGAAGATTAGTTCCAACCCCCCGCCTGAGCAATGGGCCCAGGTTTAGCTCACTCTGCTATTCTAAATCAATTATACTACCTGCTAAATCAGGCTCTTATGCAACAACGCACAGGTTTCTTTGTGTCTCTCGCAATGTTTCTCGCTTTATTCCTCCCCCTTAAACCTTCGCTCAGTGTGTTCCATGTGTCAGTTTCTCCATCAGTCGACTTTTCCCCTTCCTGATCTTCTGTTTCCCCCACTGTCTGTCTGGCTGTAAAATGAGAGGCCAAGGTGTAGAGGTGTGGTGCTAGTGCCATCTTTTGACTAAACAGAGGTTGTGATAGAGCCGGAGTGAGGCAAGAGCTTCCTCCACATCTCCGGAGAAGACATAAGAGGGTCATCATTCAAGAGACTGCCGGCAGCTGTGTCATTTTTCCCACATTTGTAGATTGACTAATCTTCAGAGAGATACTTTAAGCAAACTTTTCACCCTGGTTTCCCTTTTGTTCTACAGAGAAGGATTAAATGACTCAGGAGGATGGGTGTCCATCCTCCCCTTCAGTGTTTATTGTCTATCTTTGTCTCTCTTTGTTTTACTTCTGTTTCTCTCTCTCTCTCTCTCATTCCTTCTGGGTTCTTGTTTGCATTGACGTATAAAATCTTGTTGTCTTTTGTTTTGTGGTGACATTGAATTTCTCCTCAGAAGATTCAGTGGTCTGCTCAGCTGCACATCAAGGGAGACAAGTTACATTACAAAACAATTTCCCCTCGCAGCAAATCTCATTGTAATTCAACCTTGATGCAAGAAAAGAAGAATTTTCCACAAACTTTTAACTATAAGCATCCAAACACAAATACATGCGCACACATACACACCTATTGTATAAATAGAGGAGCAGCAGTGATAGTAATGGTAATAGTGCATTAAAAGTGTTTGAATAAATTCTCCATTCATATTCTGCCCATTAGTGCGGGTAATTGAGATTGTGTTGCGACGTATGAGGTGGAATGTTGTCCTTGTTTAGCCCGGTGATCTATATTCAGATAAAACGCTGAGATAGGACACTCATTTGCTCTAACAAATGCATGCTTGCAGCTCACACACACAAGCACACGCACAACACTTAAACAAACACAAATTTATTTTCCTTTCCTTGCAAGGGTTTCCCATCCATTTATAGTCACTCCCGAACTTTGGAGTGAAAACTAAACTATCGTGCAAAGACTGTCCCTGTCTTTAAGCAGCATTTCTAACCACTTATTGTTGTTATTTAGCCAATGTGATGGAATAAACCTTGACGAGATGGCTGGTACAGTATTGTTTAACTTTTTAGATATTTCCTATGTCCTTCGCAGTGTATTTATGTGTTTTGAAGACACCTGAAACAGATGACGCCAGCATATTGCAATCGCTATAACACTGGAATTCAAGGATAGTTTCAAGGGTGATAAATGAGTGTTAGTGCAGTCGTATTCCACTTATTTTCTAACACACTGGACACACACGCACATATACTTTACAGTTTTTTGGGTCTTTTCCCACTTTGTGACCAGCTAATAATGACACGATTGTGTCGTCTAATCTGTGTAATCATTAAAACATGTAAAAAGTCATTAATTTATTCAATTGTAGGTTGGAAAAGAAACCATACTGATTTATGCAAGGGTATTTCTCCAAAGTCATATTGCAGTAGTAGGCAAAATGTGGTCCAGATGAAGACATCATTTCAACACATTTAGTGATTCATATAAAATGTCATAAATATGGAACTGTATGGGCTGTGAGGTGCCAAAGAGAAGCTTGCAGGACATGGTAATGGGAGCAGATTTATGCACTAATGTAAAAGGAAAAAAAAGACATTGCGCTCGCTGCTGTAATGTGCATGCATAAGTAGAGTGTAACAGCTTTGACTAGTTTGAACTGAGATTTATAGCGCTTGCACAGGCTGAAATATGTACAAGCTTCATGCAAAAAAATTGCCTCCTGTGGTGGCTCAACAGGTAGTTTGATCTCTGACCCATGCAGTCATATATGATTGCAGGATTTGCTATAAGACACCATTTATCCACAACAATGTGCAAATAAGAGCCTGAGACCATGAATGTATGGCAATCCATCCAATAGTTGTTGAGATTTTAGTCTGTATCAAAGTAGTGGGTTGATTGATTGACTGATCAGAACTGCCATGCTGCTTTTGTGGCCAATCGTGTAACGTCACACTTTGACAGTTTAAACAAACTGCTTTTTTGTTGTTTTTTAATTGTCTAATTCAATGTCTTCTTATCTTATCTGAAATAATGCATGGTTAGTTCAAAATTGGAGTGCATGTATTATTAATTTATAATGTATTTAGAATCCTGACTGTGGACTACCTTTGTATTTTTACTAGACTATCAATCACGTATGATCAAGTAAGACAGGTTTTTATCCCACAGCCACCAAGCACATATGGTTGTTGATGAGCACAGATGTTTTACCTCTCCAGAGCAAATAAAAACCATCTCAGCTCGAATAGAACTGGTGTCCTAGCTTCAAAATAAGACATGCAGGCAGACACATGCATGCACTAACAGCACACATTCATTCACGGAAGCTTCTTAATGCGCTTTTCATGTTGTGGAGTATTTTAAAAGTTAATGACAAGGAGCAGTAGTAAACAAAAGTATACAGTGTACGTGCGTGCATAAAGGTTAGTCTACTTAGCTGTATCTGTTTGCATCGCACTTTGTTTACACTGCAGCTAAGTTGCTTTTTCACTGAAAGGTTTTGATAATATTGTAATCCATAATCGCGATCTCCACCTTCTCCCATTTATAGAAAGTATGTTAAAAATGTCACTGATGACCTCAGCTACTGTTACTAAGGCAACCAGGCTGAAGGAATGGCTGAAACTTTTTTATTACTATTATTTATTATTTTATTATTTTGCTCTAAATTAAGATCAAAGATATTACACCAAGAACCTTAAATAAACATTTGACTAGACATGAAAAATATATGCAGAGTTTGCTTGAACAAAGTTTCTCCAGCGGCTTGTCGAAGCCTCTCAGTGACTTGATCAGAACACATTGGAGGGAGCGTCTCATGATGATTTGCAAAATTTCAGAACTTGGGCCTGATTTCAGGGGTAGTGGTAAGGTCTGTGCAAAAGACATTCTTAATCAGATTTTGCTCCATGTCAGAATCAGAATCAAGTTTATTGCCAAGTAAGTTTTAACATTCAGGGAGTTGTCTTTGCTATATTCATGCATACGAGTAAATATACAGAAAATAAAGTAAAGTATTGCAAAAGTCAATGAACATAAATCTAAATTATAAATAAATCCGCCAGGGTTGTTTCCCTGGTGTTCATGAGCTGCGGATACCACAGCAGAAAACTCACTTTACGGGGGGAAAAAAGGAGAAAAAAAAGAGGAAAGATCCACGCCTCCCAGCAGAGAGTCAGCCGTCCGCAGCACTGATTGTTGCTCATGCATCCAGTCTCCCTGACTCTTGAGCCATAAATGTGTCCTCCAAGACATTTAAGAAAAGGGATTGTCCATAGCAGCCCTGTATCATACTCACATTTCCTGTCCAGTGCATCCTTGAACACTGTGTGCTTCAGGTGGTCATGCACAGGAGAAACAAATGGTTGCAAACCACATCTCCTTGAGGTAAACCTGATGCTGCATCAATCCAAGAGCTGCATCTGCCATCTCCATCGCCCTTTGTCTCGTCGGTGTGATGAAGCTAGCTGTGCAGCCAGTCAGTCAACTCAGGGCAAAGTTCACTTTTCATGATATGCTTCATTAATTTAGCATGATCCGCTCAATAAAAGGCCTTGGAAGTCTCAGCCAAAAAAAAAAAAAAGCGTCACCACTGTTGGCTTCGATTCAGTTTCACTCAGCCAGGTATGGATTGCCATGGCCATTGCTGCTGTTGTGCTGTCCTGAGGTAAACAGGCATGCAATGTTTTTTTTGTTTTTTCTCTTTTTCTCTGAGTGAAAACTGTTTCCAAACCTCACAACAGCAAGAAATGTTTGTTAGGTGTACAATGATAAGAATAATGTGCTCCATTTACTTCATATTTACTTACTTTAAAAAAAAAAATCATCATTCTTCGGGTTTCCTAAACCATTACTTATTTTCCTGAATACATCTTTGGACATAATTTGTGATTTTGGCCCATCATTGCTTTTTGTTTGCTTGTTTGTTTGTTTGTTTGTGTGTGTGTGTGACAATTTGCATAAAGGCAAACATGTTCTTGTGATCATGATAAGGAATCACACATTTAAAGTGGTCAAAATACAGTTGATAAACATCTCAACCCTAGAATGTACAACATTAACAAAAGACTGTTGCTGCTTTTTACATTGTCACTGACAGATTCAACGCTCACTGCAGCCACGAGGGGCCGGGGTAGTTGGACTGCACAAATACTTGCCACTGTTTCATCCGTACCTCAATAACCAATCTATGACATCTTATCTAATAACCAGTGATGGTTCATCTGGGATGTTCAACGTTGTGGGTGGCAGAGGCACCACTTTCAAAAGTCAATGTCCCTTTTATGCTCCACCTTTCATCTTTCCAAACTGTTTTTTATAGGGGACACCATGCCTGCTTTTGGTGGCTGAGGGCGATTTCATTCCTGTTGTGATCGTGCGCCATCATCAAATGTTTCGTTCTGATAGTAGCTCACGAGGCACCACTGTTAACCTCTGGATGCCTTTTTTTTTCTTTTGAAACACACACATGCACACAAATATGCATGCATACAAATGCTTGCATGTATGAATAACTACATAAAGGTAGTTTTTTTGTTGCTAGCCAAATAGTATATTGTATTTCTGATGTAAAACCTAACAAATACTAATCTGAACAACAATCACTAAAAAATGCATGTTCTCGAGGCCATATCTGACCAGTCAATAGCCTGAGTATTTGACAGGTGTCTCCGTTACTTATTTAAAAAAAACAGTGAAATGAGAATGAAATGATAATCACAGTGTGTATTTGTTATAGGAAAAAGTCATGCATTCCTGCAAAAGGAAAGATTTGCAACACCAGGTTATTGTGCCATCCCAAGTGAAAGACTTGGCTTTCTTAATGGGCAGTCTGACCCTGAAAACACACACACACACACACACACACACACACACACACACACACACACACACACACACACACTCCCCACCACAAACAAACAAAATCGGATGTTAACCCTGTGTGTCAAGTATTGAGCAATCGATCCATCAAATCAGCAGCGCAGCTCAGGGTCAACGGAAACTATAAACACGAGTGTGTGCAAACACATGCTGTCACACGCAGGTAAACCTGTGCACCATAATGATGTGAACAGTAAACACACCCACATAAACACAAACAGGCAAATACGCCCACTCAAACACTTAGTCTGACATATATGACGGGGCCATGGCAGGTTTCCTGGTGACAAATGGATTGCTGGGAAGAGCGTGGGAGTACAAATCAATTACAGCTTCCTGAAATATCAGAGTTGGGCTCACTGATTAGACTGATGTTGGTTTTGTTGATTGAAATCATTGATGATTAGTTCTTCTTTACATGATATGCTTTTTTTAGTTTGTCAGTTTCTTTGCTTTTCATGAAGGGTTCATGCATTTGTGGCCATTAGCTGAGGCTATAAATTGCAGCCTGAAAGTGGCAGCGGCCTCTCAAAAGTGAAAAAAAAAAAAGCAGCCAACGACACTGGAAACATTTGAAACCACAATAGCTCTCAAAAGCTAACTCAAGCTTCTCATTTGTGTTGGTCACTGCTCATTCAGCCCACAGCTGGTGACAGCATGAGCTTAAATTCTTCTTCATATCGGTTGGCAGCAAAATTTGTGAAGGGTATTTCATGTCCCTCGAAATGGCTGTTAGCACGACCCTGAAGGCTGCTGTCCAGAGCTGCTAGGTCAGTGCCTGCCTAGAAGCTCAGCTAATGTCCATAAACTGATGCTATTAAAGGTCAAACAAATGAGATTTAACATCAATATAGCAGCAAACAACTATTTTCCATGGTAAGATATGGCGGAGTAACGGCATCCTGAACAGAGATTAAAGCCACAATCTCTCTGTGCGTGTTGTGATCTGAGCTCGTCCATGTTAGTGCATCTTCGCATTGTGTTCATCACAGCAGCCTGGTGAGAAACTTTCATATTAGCGCTAAACAGTTCACTAAAATATGTTTTTAAAAATATACCAGGTGAGAAACAGGGGAGGCAGTTACAGAATATTGCTCTATATTTGATAGTTGACAGGTTGATGTGATTTTGGTAAGCTCTGTTCTGAATGCTGGTGGCCATCTGGTGATTTCTAAACAGCACACTACTGTTTGTTTATGAAAACGTTTTAAGCGAGACATAGGCTGTGTAGTAACAGAATACTGATTTGTGATGGAACAGCACTGCCTAATTTTACATTTTTGACACGAGCATCCACTTCAAAGCAGGACCAACATTGGGAGGACATAAAATTGATGCTAACTCATCATAATCTTTCTAGCTTCAGAGCGTTTTAGAGTTTTGGTCTGAGATACTGGTGCTCCAGTGGACCATCACAGGGAATGAAGTATGTTTAACTCTATAAGCATCAGAGTGAAGGGCCGTCCACACCAAGAACTATAATTATAACAATAACTGTAAGGATAAAGATGTTAGCATCCACACTGATGAACGACAATGTTCTGTAAACAGCTGCACCCGTACCCCAGCTGTGTCTGCAGCTTATGAAAATGGCTACTGGTGATCTGTTAGTGCTGTACACCATGCAGAGAAAACAAAAAAGGAAAACCCCCCCAGAAGGATATGGTTTTGCACAAGATTCTTTAACGATGAGGAGTTAGTCCAGTACTCTGTTACAAGAGTGGTTGTTTTTGGAGACACCCTTTATTCAGAATTTTGGCTCAGTCGACATCAATCATCCTGCCGCTTGTTATATAGGACAACAAAAGAAACTTCGGAGAGATCATCAGCGCAGAAGATCGGTAGAAGTATGTGTCTTCTAAATTCTATCAATTAGCTGACACAAAAGAGGTCGGCTACAGTTAGAAACCGATATTATAAACACTCCAACACTACATTATTTTGTAGGAAAATGTCCCTGAAATCAAGCTGAGTGACGGCCCTGTAAATGTAGGTGTGTTCTGATTGGCTGTCAATGTTTCTTTTGTTCATCAAGATCGTTCTGAAAGTGATCCGAATGACATCACGCCCCACTGTCATTGTCCTTATAGCTGTGGTGTGGACTCTTGAGTATTGATAACAGTTTCCAGTGCATGAAGGTTGATTGGCAATGTAAAATCACGTTGTCATCAGTGTCAGTTCTCACAGCTGCAGTGAGGACAGTTATCATCAATGTGATGAATATGCCATTGTCAGCTGCATCAGTCATACTCATAATAACATTCTCCCTGCCAATTCAATTGTTTACTTCGCCACTTTTGTTGTTGTCATTACATCACGTTTGTTATGTTTTTTTACATAACCGTGATGACTACGTTTGTGGGTGTGTGCGTGTCTACATCTTCAAACTTGTCTCTTTTCAAAACTTCTGCCTCCTTCTGCCAGTAGAGCAAGGTTATGATATAAACCTGCTCGTGACACAAGACACCAACCAGACTGAATCTGGCAAAATGAATTTGTTGTTTTTTAAATCTTTTCTTTTTATGTTATGCAATAAAGAGCTCCTTTCAAACCATTTCAGTGAAAAAAAAAAAATCCTGCAAGGATTTCTGTTTCCCGCAGTCAAACTAGCCAGTTTATGTTCTTACATGCAAAAAAGGCCCCTGGTTGACCCATATCTGCAGATGCTTTTTAAGGAGCCAAGTCCTGATTTAGTGTGCAAGAGTTCATCTAAAAAAACACAATTTTAACGCTGCTGTGGGTTTTTTTTCCACCCACTGATCAAATAAAAGATAAAATACTGTATACAAGGTCCAATGTATACTGATCTAAATGCACAGATTCCATGCATTTAATCTGAATTCCTGGTCATTTGCTGGCAGCCGCTAAGCATTGTTGAATGTGCTTTGAAGAATTATCCTTTTCTTTCTCTGTATCCTTCCCTCAACCCTCTCTGTTTTCATCCACCCATTTTGAAATGTATAGCTCACAAACACAATATATATACGCACACAAAGACACACGACATACACACACGAGCAAGCACTGATGAGCGAACTGGGAACGTGGAAGTGGAACAGTTCCGGAGGGGGCAAAGTTCCTCATCTCTAAGTGCCGAGAAAACAAAAACAACACAGACCCTGAGAAAACAGAACAAGGCGCGTTAACATGAAAATAACACTTCAACAACAAATAGGATCGGGTTTCATCAGTCATCGGGACAAGCTGGCAAAAAACACCCCCAGCAGACTGAGAGCTTGAGGATGTAGGCAGTGAGAAGTAACCACAGATAAAGTACGCCACTTTAATTGAGAGGAAGAAGAATGCGTCCTCGATCGGCCTCTTTCTTTATCTCCCTCTGTCTTTCGTTATCGCTCTCTCTTGTGGGGGTGTGAGTACAGACACTGATGCTCCGTCATGCTCGTTCCCTGCCTCTACCTCGTCTCTCTGCGTTTGAGTCTATTCGTCTGCTTTTTGTCTCCGTCTCTCTTTCAGCCTTTGTTGCTGTTTCTTTCTCTCTCCTAGTCCTGAACTCTAAGCTATCACGACCAATATTTCCCCGAAACGCATCTTTCTTCTTTTTTTACGCTTTGCTTTCTCAGAGTCATGAACCTTTGCAAACCGGGCTGGATCTTGTCACTGTCTGCCTTTTAGCGTAGGTGCGAATGAAGCACATCAGGCCCAACTCGCCATCACTCATATCACGTCTGCGCTTGGAGGTGAAGAGAGGAGGAGAGCGAGAGCGAGCCGCGAAGAGAGCAACGGAGGGGGTGTGTTTGAGTCAATCGGATGAACAGAAGGAAAGAGCTAAAAAAAATGTATTTATCTGTTTCAGCGTTTTGTTTATTGACTTGAATCTTCCAGCCTCGTCCTCATCCGCCGTCAGCCCTGCGGCTCAACGCTGAGCGATGCGCCGTTCCCACAAAACACGCTCGCGCACACGTGCTAGTGACTGCGCCTGATTCCATTAGTGCTCTTGGACCTCAGTCATTGTCCCTCCGCTGTCCTCTGAGGCGGCAGCCAAAAACCACTGGAGGAGAGCAGCCGCCGCGCAACACGTCTCAGACAGATTGTTAATCAGGCGGTGCTGCATGATATTCCGTAGCCGGTTACATCTTGCTCCCTCGGCGAGTAATCACCTAACAGTGTTATGCTGATGTCGCACAGGGTCAGACGGAAAGAGAGCTGTTTGTCGATGCAAAGGAGACAGAGAGGGAGGGAGAGAGAGAGGGAGCACCAAGTAAAGGAGAGGAAAAGAAAATGGAATAACACAAAAATTAGATATGTGTTTGTCACCAGCTTCGACCATGTGCATCACTTCTTATTAAGGGTTATTATGACATCAAATCTTATTGGCTTTATTTATTTCGAAGGAGCCTCGGTTGCTCATCTCAGACAAACACATATAGTATACACACATGCACACACACACACACACATCACATATTGACATGCTCCGGTGCTTTTAGTGCACGAGGGCTTGAGAGACGAGGCGGCAGCAATTAACACCTCACTGACATTTGCTTCTCCAGCTGTGGTGGGGGTAATAAGGGAAATGGGAGGAAAAGAAATGAGCGCAATCCGTCCATGATGCCCACACCGAACTCACTCCTTCTGTGTATTTATCTCCCTTTCTGAGTGTGTGTGTGTGTGTGTGTGTGTGTGTGTGTGTGTGTGTGTGCGTGTTAATTTCTCTCTGAGCTGTAAATGACCTTTCATGTTTCGCCTGTGTTACAAAAATACAGCGCTTAGCAGGAGTCACTTAAAGTTCAGTTTTTCAAGGCAGGAAATAACAGCATTCTCTCTCTCTCCGTCTCCCTCTCTCTTAGACCATTTTGTGTAAATAAAGATGTGTGTCGTTGTGTGAAGTGCAGCTTATAAATCAGTTTTTATGACTATTGTCGCGCTGAGTTTAGACAGTCAATATGGTGCCTGTTTGTGGGCGAGCAGAGAGGCCAAGCCGGGCTGCCCAGGCATCTGCTGCTCTGTCTGTGCGGGAGCCTTCTCCATCCTGTACAATAAATAACACTTGAGACACACATCCAACCATACACAAACACATATTTACTCATGAAGTCCACTGAAGGCAGCTCAGCGGTGCGACAGCTCTCACCCACCTGCTTGAGCTCTGGTGTCCACTGGCTGTATTTTGCCTCAGTTTGAATGTGTTTACTTCTTTCCTGTTACAGGAGGAGAAATCAATGCAGATCATTTCTGTGTAAGTCCAAAAACAAGTGTAGGATTGTTTCATTCAAATACATATTTTGCTGCCGATCGAGCCCTGAAACCAATTTTGTTTTCCTTTAACCTGAATATGTGAATGGATAGATTCAGTCACTGTTAACCAACAGAGTCACTGCTTTGTTTGAGATGCACAATTACACAACAGTCCTGTCATCGGGATTAAATGTTGGCAGTTTCTGTAAACCACTGACAAGTTCACATTTGTGCTGGTCATAAGCAACGTACCACATCGACATTTCTCCAAAATTACATGTTTATGACCTGACCTCCACGCCGGGAGTGGAGGGGATGGTGGCGGAGTTCCAACATTTGTAGGCGTGACACCATTCGGTATTTTTAAGGCAATCTCAGGACAATTTCCAGCCCTGTTTGTAGCGACCAAAACAGTTACCTTAAGCCAAAACATGGTGTCTTCCTACACTGTTCGACTGTGCTCTCTTGGGTCGCTTTCCAGTGAACAAAATGTGACAAAGTGCCTGGTTAAGGTGCCCTTTTTGTGTGCTTGTGCCCCACCACATACAGCTGGTGTATGAAATGTGAAGTTTCAACATATCCAGGGTTTGCAGAAACATTTATTTTTTATGGGATTGTGACTTCTTTAAAATTATTTTGAAGTTTGTGCAAAAATTAGGCATTTAATTGGTGGATTAGTGACATGCATTGTACATTGCACAATTTTTTAATACAGTATATCCTATAACACTTATCAGAGTATATCTAAGCAGCATGTCCAAGGAGAAATCACAATTCACATCATATTTTCCAATACTTAACTGCTGTGTTATGGCGTCAATACAGTTACTGCTTTCTTACATATCTTTGTTAATTGTGCATAAATATTGCATTCATATAACATTCACAAAGCCAAATAGGAATATTACATGCCTCATTGATGCTTTCATAACAAGCAATAAAGTACCACAAGTGTGAAGATACTGAAGCAACAGCTGCGTGTGAGCTAAACAACAAGTTGTCGTCCCTTTATTAAACTCAATAAACACTTTTTTTATGGTGGGATAAATCGAGGAGTTCCTGTAATCTGGTGTTATAGAAGCGGATACTTCTGTATTGCTCAGTGCATAGTGCATAACATACATACATTACTAATAATAATAAAAATAATGTGATGAGATTATATTAAACACACATAGGCAGACACATTCTCTGAAAGATTGCATAATTTGAGATTGAGCAGAAGATGGAGAATAATCTTTACTGGAGGATGAAACTCCGCCCTAATGGACTGGGACGTATTCCTCTGAGAGAAACAGAGAGATAAATTAAATATAAAGATGACAGATACAGAGAGGAAGAAGAGAGATGGGGATGGAGTGGGAGGTCACAGGGAGAGGACGACTGACAGATTATATGAGAGCGACAGAGGAGGAAAGAGTGGTTTACTTGGCTACTAAGCACCTCTGTGTCACCTCCACTCAATGTCACGGCCTTCTCCCTCTGACGAGATGCTAATGAACATGTCACCAGATCGACATTTCCACCTCGACCATCGCAAAGAATCCACTCTCAGCGCTCCTCTCTCTGCCATTTCCATCTCTCTGTCACCACATCACCAATCTCTCTCTTCCCTTCTTTGGCTGCTTCCGGTACACTTATCTCTTCCTCTAATCTATCTCCATCTCTGCGTCACTCACTGTCCGTCTAAAGTCTCTCTTCTTCTCTGTCCTTCCAGATGCTGAGGTTGAACTGTGACTCAGGTCAGGACATTCTCCATTATAGGCACTCACACACAAACACAGTTTGTAGTCACAAGCTGATTGAGTTAAACGAACAGCAGTCATCAGAGGCAGAGCACCTCAGAGTTATACTATCTTTTATTTATCTCTTTAAAACCTTAAGCACTCAGTCGAAGAGAGAGCATTCACAGGGTCACACACTGTCACTGTTCATAGAGCGCGTTCACACACATTGGCTCAGACACAAGAACACACTTCATATTCTGACTCTCCCTCAGTACTTTCAGTCATTCGCCTTCAACCTCATTCATTGTGATGCCTTTTTTTCAGTTTTTTGTGATTAAATCCCTTTAATCAACAAGCTACAAAGTATAGCCTGGTAGCACAGGCACAATCGTTCATGTTGGATAGTTCTGCAGTGCGCGATTCATGTTCAATGCCAATGTCTGATGTCAATGCAGAAAGTAATGTGCTGTTCATGCAGTGTGCCATAAGCCCGACCTTCACCCCAGCATCCAACTGTTGAGTCTACCTTTCCTGAAAGTAAAAATCATCCCTCATCACTCCCTGCTGCTCTGAGCCCAGGGCTGGACCTCATATTCTGGTGGCCCTTAACAAGATTTTAGTTTTTCTAAGTGCTGTATCGTAGGCAACTGGACTTGTTTCAGTTTCACCTCTCATCCAAGAGGCTTCTTCAGTTCTAACTAACTAGAGGGGAGTTACAAGCTTTAAAACCCTGTGTGGTAGTGTCCTTACAGAGTTGTTAGGGCCACTTGTGGGTCGTTGACCCAACCGGCCTCCATGTGGGTTGCTTAGGCTAGGTGAGCCCAGGTGTGAATGGTTGTTAAGCTGTCAGGCTTTGAAACACTCCCAAATGACCAAATCACACACGCTGCTCATAACTGAAAGACAAACACAAACACATTTGAGCATTAACCAATTATCCAAATATGTCCAATATGATCTTTCAAAATACATTTTAAAATAGTTATTGAGCAATTGGTTAACTTGAAGTAGTTATTTATTAATATAATAAATCAAAACAGATAGCAGGAAATCAATTCTAATGAAAAAAACATTTCAGCTAAAGTTTATAACATTACTTACTGTCTAGCCAGCTTGTGAGTCAAGTAAAGCTAGCTCTACAGTCAGGGTTAGGGTTAGCCTTGACTGTCTGTCGTGAAGTTTCTGTCTTGAGCCATTGTGTACTTGGTTCATCACAATAAGTTGCGAGTAGAGATTTATTGCCGCAGAAACCGTCAGACTCAACAGGACGGAGCTGCTACATAGCGACAAAACGTTGACCAAACGCTACCAACAATGCCGCTGCGTTACCATGGACACACACCGAGTTATTGAAGTGAACATCTCAACTTAACGGCATACAAAGTGTGAGGAGCGAGCACACAACATTGTGTGGCCCTAAACCACCCCAAAGTGTGTGTGCCAGCGGCCAGCCCTGGCTGAGCCTCGTGCTTCCTGGTGGGGAGCTCTGAGGTCAACCTCAAAGCTGTTCATAGTGTGCATTAGCATAATAATCTGTTCTACGTGAGCTGGCTGTCTGAATAAATGTGTAACCACGTTAACAAAAACCTTGTCCTTAACCTCATAAGTTGCTGTATTGTAGGAATAAATAATGAAAATAAAAACATTTCTGGTATTGAATGAGGTCCAGAGTTTTGCAAAAATGTCCAATATCAATATATTGTGCTCATTCTCTCTCTCTCTCTCTGACACACACAATCAACTTCCACGCCAAATCCGTAAATATGACCTTTAGCCAGAGGAGCTAGAAGTCAGACACACACAGTGACAGCCCTGAATGCCGCACCCACTCACCGCCTCACACATCTGTCCACTGTCATAGTACAACAGGGACCTCTACAGGCCGCATGTGGAACAGGTCCTCTCAGCCAACACTGACATTGGATTGAAGGCTGAATGCTTTAAGGCACTCCACTCAGTCACTGTCAGAGCCTCTGTGTGTCTGTCAGGCAGCGTCATACTGTCTGACGGCGTCCTGCAAACATGCAACCCCAAACACTGACGCACACCCCTCATTGGTAAACACAAACATGCAGCAAACATTTGCACATAATACAAATACAAGTAAGTCTCCACATATGGATGCATGAGGGGGTGTGGGCCTGCCACATTAAATATCAAAGGTCTAACCTTGCAGAGAAGGAAAATCAATCAGGGAATCGTTGTGTTTGGACATTTTTGTGAGTTTTGTTTGTTGCATCCAAGATCAATCAATGACCTATTAATTTGAAACAGAACAGAAATACTTCCACGCCAAAGTCAAAGTGCTCGAAAAAACCCCGCCGGGCCACATGATGATCAATATCACTTATGTCGATATTGGGGAACTTGTTTTTTTTTATTAAAGCAATGGAATAAGTGCAAAAAAACAAGCCTTTTTCATCTGTCAGTACTTGACACCTGCATATGCTTTCAGTCGTATAAAGCAGTTGTTCCCAACCCTGGGGGTTAGGACACTCCGAGTGGTTGCAAGATAAAGTTGAGGAGTGTTGAAATGATTAATGGAGTGGGAAGTAGAAAAACACATTTCTCATTCACAAAACCATGGTTTATTTTTCAGGCTTTTTTTGGAAGGTAATTCGTCTCTTCAGGCCTTTAAATATTATTCAAATGAAATAATCTTAGACGGAAAATGACTTTCGCTGAGCTGCTTATGAGCAGTCTCTGAAAAGTGACTTTTTCTGAGGTTTCACACGCATGAAAGTTCCGAAAAATCATTGTCAAGTCAGTACTCAAAAGTCAGCTGGCTTTGACAAATGATGGTGAAGATAAAGACATTTCACAACCCGATCCCCAGGGGGGGTTTTTACGCCACAATTTTACCTTTCTTTGTGTTAAGTTTCAAGTTGTGACAATGCTGTGCTTATAGTATGGTTAGGTTTGGGCACAAAAACAATGGTTAGGGTCCAGAAAAGATCATGTTTTGGTTAACCTGGTTCTGTTGCAACAAACATGGCTGAAAGAGTCCTGATGTCTCGTCAAAAATTCTTAGTTTCGTTGCCACAAATAAAGCTGGAAAATGTCTCAACTTGTTCTCAACAAATGTTGAAACGCCATCTGGACCTTTGGCACCAGCATCCTCTCCACCTCCTGACATGACAGTTTATACTAATGCAATATGAAATATTATAAAAATGTTGATATGATGACCAACGGCACGCACAACTTTAAATGTCACCGTGGTTTGCAGAAACCAAAAAAAACAACACTTTATTTTGGTGACTGGGCTGACATTTATAACTCTGCATCAGGGGAAAAGCCTCAACAATTAAACTGTGTGATAATATCCAATTTTCTGTGTCATCGTTTAGAAATTACTTGTAGAAATCGCAAAGAACATTTTCTCTTAAGGCACTTAACATGTTAGTTCATAGTGGTTTGCTCTATCCAACAGTCTGTTATTGTGAGGTGCAATTAACGTATTAGCCTTTAATACACAAGCAGAGCTTTTACCCTTGTTTAAAGTACAAATGTTCACAAACAACACAAGTAAAGTTTGCAGGCTCGCCCCAACTTTTCAGAGGAGCAATTTATTCATCACAGGACTTTGATTAGGCTGCGCTCAAATAAGAGACAGGGAAAAGGGCACGATTGTGCTTTTTTTTTTTTTTTTAATGAAAAAGCTCACTTTGATGTCAGAGGCATATGTTGATAACATAATTAGAGCATGGTATTTGGATATCTTTGTGGAGTTTATTGCACCTCATCTCTAGCTTGAGAAGTTTTTTTCCCTTCACTGTGTGTGACATTTGCCTTCATGGTTCCCTCTCCTCCGTTTTGATCAATTCACCTCATAAAGAGGCATCTTAATTGGAGCTTTTAGTAAACAGAAAACACCCACAGTCTGACTTCTTCTCCTTAGTTTGGGGTTGTGCGTCAGAACTTTAGATCAGCTATTTTAAACACAGCGTACGCCTTGCGCAACCTCTTCTTTTGTGCACACACGGGGAACTTATTCATGTGTTTCAAGATTTAAAAAAAGATGTGTTCTCACTCTTTCTCAGTGCAGTCTTTTGATTGCTCAAAATCTGAAAATGCAGGCATCGTTATTGGACAGACTAAGTGAATACACGTGGTTTAAAAGCTGTTTGGAGCCCAGTTGAATGCATTGTGCTACATTAAGTGTCCAAATATCCACCCAGTGTTACCAATAATACATTTCTTGTAGTTTCTCAATACATCCAGAAGAAGGTCCGGGTGTTGGGTCATGAAATCCAGGCAGCGAGTCTGCTGCTGACACACAGGCCGAAGCACCTGGGAACACATTGCTGCTCGTCAATTATTATCGGCATTTGAGTAAAATGTGGAAAAGACTGATTGTTGAACTCCTGAGGCGGTGCCGGTGTGGTGTGTTGTAGTTAAACGCACTGAACTGATATTGACACGTGTCACTGGCCCCATGCATAGCTGCTGAGTTTTGTAGACATTCCCTTCTGTGATCTTTAGGCTTGATGCTTTGCTGAAGATATGGACGTTAATAAATAATTTAAGTGTGTTTGTGTGTAGATTTGCGTGCATGGCTATGTATGCGTGCGTGCCCACGTTACAGGGGCTTGCATCAGTTTTATGTCTTTGCAGTGCTACAAAACAGACCGCTTCAATTTGACTCTCCCTCCTATATTTTCCCTGCCTTAAAAAATATCTTTCTTTTAGCTGGTGTAGCCCCTACTACTCACGGTCTCAAGCACTTTCTCTCCTTCCCTTTTTTCTCATCTCCCCTAGTCCCAACACGTCTCTGCTTCAATCCTTTCAAAACTTGCTTGCTCCACTGTTCTCGCATTACTAGTTTGATAAAACCGACTCAAGACATCATAATGCCTGAGCTCAGCTATGTGATTCTGTTCAAACTGGCACAAATGTTAAAGATGACATCCACGGTCGTCACAAATGTGGCTTACTCTGAGATCAGGTTCTGCTTCAGTTTCAAACCCACAACTCCTGTGTGTAAGATATCACTGTCCTGCTTCAGTGCTTCCAGATGATAGCACGTTTGGCATATTTTGATTATGTTTAAAGTGATAGTGGCTCTGTGTAATTATCAGGATAATGTGATAACAAGAGTACACACACAGCACTGTTATTTTGGAACAACAAAAACAGATTTAATGTTGTCTAGCTGGTCTAGCTTCGCTAATTAGGCAAAAACAAAACAGCGATAGACTTAACCATATAATCTTTATTGCATATTTGCAAGATACAGATACAACAGATGTTAACAGGTCAGGCCAGAGTGCACACAATTTTAGTGGACCCATAACAAAATACAAACAGTCTTTCTGAGGTAAAGGGGAACACCTTCTCTGCACTTAAAGATGGGAGTGCCTGAGTGCAAGAGGATGCCACCACAGCTGGGTTTGTTCGTAGGCAATAGAAATATTGCATCAGGATTGTGATCAAAGAGCCAAACAGCCCCTCCAAGGACGGCCCATTACCCCTTTATCTTGTTGCCAGGCTTGGCTAGACTCCGAAAATGTCTAGTCATGTCACCCGGATCATGAACCAGTCAATGGCGGAGGCAAGAATTGAGGTGAGGTCAAGCATGTCTCTCTACACACAAGACAGAATCTCAGCTTAAACAGAGGTCTTACGTGTCGCTCAAGGCTAAAACCGCTGTTAACTGCATCACCAACTGTGATACAAGACAGAAAATCTTGTTCACTCTTACAGAGGGAACGATGAACATGGCCTTCTCTCAGTGGTCTCTGGGCTTTATGAGTGAGGATATCAGGGCATGGTACCAACGCACCATGTCTGTTACACACAAAAAACATTCAAGTCACTTTAATCTGCATACAAAGAAGAAGCTATAAGGTTATTCAAACTGTGAGCCAACCTGACAGTTTGTTGCACAGAACAAAAGGCGGTGCTAATGACTGTTTGGATAATGGCGGGCACTTTCAAAAAAACACTTGGCAGGTGATTGGATGAACCGTCATTTTATCACTGTCTGTAATGGGATGTATATGACCCTTTCAGACCTATATCAGGAGAGCATTACTGCCAGTGGAGTCAGTTGGTACATAAAACTCTTACAGAAGCCAGTCGATAAAAGAAAAGAAAAGCCTTCAGCACTTTTCTTTGCTCTTCTTTTAATGGAATATACTGTACAGCTCTGATATACCTGATGCTTTAGCAGCTATGTTAACCTCTAGAGGAGCCGCCACAGTTATTTTCCAATGAGAGGTAGCTTCTGTCAATTGTCGTCACTACTGGCCATAGCTGCCAGTAGTTCCTCAAAGGATATTGATTGGTTAATCCCCTGTGCATAGCTTGAAGTCTGGCAAGATTGATTTGAAAGGTCACATGAACACAAGATCTCTGTAATTCAGCTGCCTCGCAAGGTAAGTTGCATTCCTTACATATACTGTAGATAAGTCACATTTTGTGTGCAGGTGATATACCAAAACATCCAAATACTGCACATAAAACATCTCAGTTGACATAAAATGTGAAAAGTTCTGGTTGGGGTTGATAGACAGGTGAAACAAACACAGGTATTTCATCCAGGAGACCGCATTCGTGTCTTGTGTGAAACCAAAAGTCAATGTTGAACTGTTTCCTGAACCTAAAACTAACTAAACTGTGACTGTTACGTGTTTATTTTTGTTACCATGACGGCAAATGACACCTAACTACGGATGATGACGAAGGTCACCAGATTATGGATCTGTGCTCCATATAAATTAAGGGGATGGATTGGCATGTAACCTGCATTCAAAATTGGACTTTCGAGTCTGCACCACATGCAATTTGAAAGTGTAAGATCGTGTTCTTTGTACTCAGATTGATGAGATGGGGCTGTAAAAAGAGACTCCATCATCGCTTAGTAAATGAGGCCTAAAAACCAGGCTGATTAAGCCCTGAACTGGGTGTGCTGGTTTAAAAAAAAAACACAGATCAGTCACCAAAGTCTTATTTGGCACTCAGCAATTAATCTTTCTCTTGCGACCAGGATCAACAGAGCTGGCATTGTTAGATCATTTTGAATGATGTTTCGTTAACTTAATCAAAGATCGAAGCTGTCATCCCTATTTCTGATTCTGTTTGCCGCAGTTCCATCGGAGACAGTGTGAATGTCTGGGAAGCATTCATGCTATCCACGAGTATACAAAAGTTTGAGTCATTCCTGCTTCCAAAAAAGGAAAAAAAACAACTATACAATGCATCACCATGAGACAGCACAATAAAGGGTGAAATCTCAGTGAAAGGAAACAACTTTTTGTGCTGACACAAGACTATGTTGTCCATTTTCTATGGTTTTGGAGTGCACATGTGTGTGAGTACGTCTAGGCATATCATAATGTGATTTACATGCACCACTATGACCTCAGGTCCCCTTCTCCAGTGGTCCCACCACAGCAGCAGTGCTTTTATAAACTATCAATATTTCAAGGAATCAATTCAAGCAACGTCTACTCCATTATGCAGCCCTGTCAAAGTGACAGACTGAACTCCATTTAGCGTGATCAGGTGTGTCCTCAATCAGCGATTGAAGTCGTGTATGCAAAACAGGAGGATCAGGAAGCTGGGGGGTTGCCAATTCTATCGTCATCCCTCTTTCTGGGGAATCCAATTCTGCTCTCTCCCTGCCCACAGCATGCATTATAGATCAACATGCAATACAGCATAGCACACAACCCAGTTAGGAAGTACTGTGCTGTCGTGGCTGTCAGTGGCTGCCTGCTGAGACTGTAACCAACAGGTTTCCAAGGTGTCACAATGTTTAATCAAACTGTTCTCTTTAGTCAATAATGTTTAATACGTCTTGATCCGCAGACAGAATTGTCAACATGTCCAGTTAGCTCCTAGGTTAATTGAACAGTCAGCTATGTCCCACTGATTAGGAAGTGTTTGTGGTGTTTTTTTGGCTCGAGCCAACGTGGGGACTTAAGCTGAATTTAATATTCTCCCAAACACTTTGCCAATTCCATTACTCGAGTTTAAAAGAGTCAGCCTGGGAGTAGACTTCAAAATTTGAAGCTCATATTTGCTCAGTGTGTTTCAAATGCAATTTTCTCCCCCAAAATTGGTTAAATACAGCCTGTTGAACTTGTGAACAGGTATGTCCATGCTTTTAGGTTGTGGGAGGAGGCTTATTAAGTACATATCATGGGTTGGGTCAGATTACTTTGGAAAGTGATCAGTAGCTGAATGCAAATTACATAGCATTTTTTATTTTTTATTTTAACATGATCCATTAACTACAAAAGAAATGTAATCAAATCTGAATTAAACATTAAAAAATATTCTACTTATTCTAAAAAAAGAAAAGGACACAAAAAACAGGCTCCACGGCTATACTTTTTTTTGGTCTTTAAACATCTCAAAACATTTTCAATGCAAATAAAATTAATTTTGCGTTTTCAGCATTTAGAGTTGGTCAAATAGTACAGTTGTACTGTGGGTATTCAGGTGTCATGCTGTTTCTTTTGTGTAAGTTTTTGTTCTTCCATTTTCAATGTGAATAAAATGAACAAAAGGCGTCACTGCCGTCATCAAAGTACAAAGAGTCACCACTGGCAGTCACCTGGATGAAGTAACTTACTTTGTAACACAGACATATTTGCCACATTCATATTAATGAAAAAAAAGTTTCTTTATTCTGTAATGTGCACATTTTAGAGACATAATCAAAAATGTAATCAAGTAATCTGTGACAATGTAGCTATAATCCAATTACATTTGCTTCCACATGTAATCAGGACTATAGTTACTTATTTTCATAATCAGATTACAAAATCCTGATTGCATTCGATCTATTGTTACCCAACCCTGCCAGACATATAACCAGACCCCAGTCAGGACCTTCCCTATCACTTATACATCTTACGTCACTTCCTTCCTACCAGCCTGTTTGTCTTTTCTTTCCTCCAGAGCATCTTGTTTGAGTTAACACTCACCTCGCTCTTGTTCCTCTCTGGGCTCTTCCTCTGGAGAAGAGCTTCCTTGTAAGCTTTCCTTTATTCTCGACCCTACTTAAGAGGTTGTTCTTTGCTTTCACCTCTCCACCTAGCTCATATTAGCTAGCTGTCTACCACAATCCAGCAGCTCTTGCATTCTTCCTAGATTACTATCAGGTTGTTTTCAGTTCCAGTTCTGATCTTGTCACTGTCCTCTATCCAGACAGCTTTAAGCAGATTATTTTATTCCCCTCTGAGCATGAAGAGTTTCCCATAGGGAGGAGATTTCTTTTATCTGTCTTGATTGATCTCCCTCTTCTAACTGTGTTTGATGTAAAATTACTCTTGTTTGACTTTCTTGTTCTCCAAAGCCTTTTCCAAGTTTTTGACATTTTGTTCAGCCAATTGAAGACTTTTATTTTCACTCTTCAGTTTCTTTCATTCATATTCCCCATTGAAGTCATTGCTGGTTGCCAATCTCAGGGCTTCATTTCTGACGACCAGAGGCTCCTCATACTGAGCATGATGTTGTTACAGCCGTTAACTCCACTTCATACCTGGTACAAAAACCACAAGCTCTCATGTGTCATTGATTTTGCCTTATACCACTTTTGTTTTTGTCGAGAAATAAAACATTTCTGTGCGTGAAAGAGAGACAAAAAGAGCCAGAGAGAGAGAGAGAGAGAAAGAAAGAGAGGGAAAGGGGGATCAATACTTCACCTGGAGGCTGAACAGAAGGCTAGCCTGTTTCTCTTCTAAGTGAACAGCACAGCTCATGATGTTACACACACATCAAACCGTCAAAGAGAGTTTCGGGCAAGTGTGTATGCATGTATCTGTATTTATGTATGTGTGTGTGTAGTGCTCCTGGTGGAAGGACCAGGTGGCTATCCAGGTGTGTGGGAGGAAGTGAGCCTTGGCAGACGGATACGACGGGCACAGTTTTCAAAGAGGACACACCGATACACAAACACACTTACATGCACATGATATCGCAGCCTTTTGGTGTTGAGCAGAACAAAATCTCTAACCCCTGTCAGTTCATCAGACTTAAAAGGGTCATCATTAACTACAGAAAAGTCATAATCTTACTTTTATGACAAAAAAAAAGACCACTTTAGAAGATGAAAAGAGAGGGAGTATAGCTACGAAGAGCCAAATCTCAGTGGGCCTCCCAGCTGTTTGCACAGAGAAACTGTCACAGGCAAATTGTCCATGTTTGCATTTTGTTTACATGCTGTTTAATTTGTAAGTAAGGTTTTATGATGGACAATCTGATGCTTTATGATCTATGATCTATGTAAGTATTGGTCATCTGTCAGTTTCATACTCAGGATGCAACATATCAGTAACCGCTAACTGCTGCTAACAGTAGCTACCCTTAGCTCAGTTAGCCTTGCAGCTAGATATTTGGACTGGGAGCTGTGGGACCAGCAGAGAGCTAGTGTTTGCATTGCAAGCACAGGAGCTTTGGACCAGTGCAAGCTGGGGCAAGCTGGTTAGCATGCTAATTTAAGTAGATGTCTCTTCAAAATGATACATAGACATCAAAATGTCAAACCTACTACAGTATTTATTCACATTCTTTAGATTTTTTGAAAACTTATATTCCACCTCTAAGATGACTTGTACTATTTTTGGATAGCCTTTTTTTTCTTTCACTTGTTGTCCTGCACCACCCAAAAAGGGAAAACCTTAAATTCAATTTTGAACATTAAAGGTGTGGTAGTTACGAAAGCCAAACCCATACCCAAAACAAATAGAGGGCAGCATATCCTCCAAGTAACTAACTCCAGCTGCCGTTACCTAATTATCTCAGTTAGCTGTGCAGCTACAGTAGCTGTCCAGACTGGAAATGTTGGTGTTTACACTGCAAGCACAGGAGCTTTGAACCAGTACAGGTCGGGAATTGCAGGTTAGCATGCTAACAGCACACAACTGTAATTTCTTCACATTCTGTTGATACTTCTAGTACATTTTTGAATGTTTTTGACTCAAAGTCCTGCATATTGCCCCTTTAATACAGCAACAACTATCTGCTATAGATACAGTGGAGTAATGGCATTCTGATTAGAGAATGAGGTCACATTTCCTCTGCTGATGATCTGATATTCAGATGTAATATGGAAAATTTAAAATTGTTGAATTTAACACTCACAAACAAGGGCAAATGTATATACTGACAAACAGAATTACAGTGCATGTATCTTATTCTAACCCCAACCCTTTTAAAAACAGATGTGCACACACACCAGCTAAGGATAATACAGTTTACTCAGAGCAAAGAAAGTACACAAAATACAAAACACTTTCCCTCCGTTTCTCTCTCGCTCAACTGAAAATATCTGCAGGGCTTCCTCCTCCACTATCAAACAATTGTTTGTTCTCATTATCATAACTCATTAATCCTGATCAGACTCAATCCCACTATCTTTTTCACTGTCTACTTTCCCCCTCTCCCTCTCTCTCTCTCTCCCTCTCTATCACACACACACACACACACACATAGTTACACATTTGTTTGTTCCTCTATTCATAATTCATAGGTTTTGATCAGACAGAATGTTTGATAAGGTTTACAGTCTGGGCTTGCCCAGGCAGAGAGGGAGACAACAAAAATAAACAGTCATAAATATATACATGGTATTACCCACTGGATCATGTAGGAGGCAAAGTTAATGTAATGGTACAGTTGAAGAGTGAGACACCAGATTGCGAGTGAGAGAGGAAACTGGATCATGGAGTGTGCTTTTGAAGGCCTTTTCAGACTGAAATGGATTTCAGAAACTTTAATGCATTTTTAAAGAAATAAAAAAAAAGAGTCGCTGTAGATCTAGGATTAGTGTAATAAATGATTCAAATAGTGTCTTGATTAATATACAGAGTGGCAAACGACTGTACTACTACTTCTATAAATAATTATGCTGCCTAAACTTGCGCTCATTGTCATCCAAACAAAATTTTGCCAAAAATGTATGGTGTGTGAAATTATTGCAATCTATACAATACACAGGATAGGGGTTAAGGCATTAAATAAGTTGCATTTAAGTTGCATTTACCGCCGTGTTTTGGCAGAATTGTTTGTGAACATTCTTCCGAATGAAAACACATTGAACTTCAGCTACAGTAGGACTGCATCCAAATCTAGTGCATATTTTAAATGAATTGAGAAAATTGGCGAAAGAAAATACAATTAAATGCATGTTTCCATCCGCCACTATCCGCTATTACTATGTGAATGGTAAACACGTTCTCACTCCAAACTCAGCAGCTTGATCAGGGGTAATAAGCTTCAAAATATGACCACTCTACACGCCCCTGATTCAGACTGTTTTCACTACAGCATCAAACCTAGAAGTGCAGGGCCGCTGACCAGACTGCTGTATTTGAAGCATTGGGAGTGAGAATGGGCCGGTACATCAGGAGTTGGTTCATTGAGATAAACAGTCGGTGGTGACAGTTCTCTGGTTGAGTGCTATCACTACGGAAGAGGAGGGCGCAAAAAGATAACGTAATTAAGTTGCAAAACAATGTAAATACAGCATTTATGTTTGTATGTATTATTTTAGCAGTGTTAAAGTCGTCAGCGCTCAACACAGATCTGATGCTTTCATCTGCTCTTATGTTTCATCTCTCCATTGAAATTGACGCTTCAGTGGATATTTAAGTCACATGGTTCGTCTATGTTATGAATCATTCACTGAATCTGTTGCACTATGTTGCATTTTGCCTTTGTGGATTATTGATATTATTTATCATTTTCTTTTTAACCTTGACCAGAAGTTTGAGAGGCATTTTGATTTAGTTTTCTTTTTTGTTTTCTGTGTTTCCACTCAGGTTTTTTGTCTGCACATTTTTTATTTTGCTAATTGAAAATGTGCCTAAACAGGTGGATGGAAACTGAGCTACTGAGAGAGACACAGAAGTAATAGAGAGACTGAGAGGGAGACATGAGCGTGAGTATGAGATAGAGGGAGCAGGCCGAGATTGATAGGAAAAGTAAATCCATCCCAGAAATAAAGACTAATTCCAACTGAGTCTGATGGATAAGTTGGTAAATTGAGTAAACAAACTCATCCCTCTCTTCATTACGAGGTGCCGGGAAATATCTTGTCATACAAATGAAATTCAAAACAAGTCAGTTTGGGTCAGATGGGGATAAATGTTGGCTAAATGTGAGCTACAGAGAGACAGAGCAAGGAAAGCAAGAAAAAAAAAGTACAACAACAAGAAATCTACCCAATAAATGATGATCCCAACTCAATTTGACAGACTCGGAGACACGGTGGAAGCAAAAACAAAGCTAAAGTGTTTTGTTCACACCGGATAACGTAGCCTACTAGAGGGAGAGAGAGAGATGTGAAGAAAAAAAAAAAGAATGAAGGAAAATGAAGAGTGAAAATAAAATGAGGCTAAGAAAAGGGGAGGCAGAGGGTAATGGAGAGCGGGATGCCAGTCATGAGACGGCCATTATTCTGAGAGGGATGTGTTATGACACGTACTTACCTTTGGTAGAAGAAGTGATTGGTGAGTCAACACTGGTGTCATGCCCATGGGTGTCTGACACGTTAATGATGTAAGACACTTGGGAAAGGTCGGGAGAGCACGACGCCGGTTTCACAGCAGAAGATGTGTCATAGTAGCAAAAGCACAGGTGTTGCTAATGACATTAGCGATGGCTATTCTCTGGCCAGTCTCCCAGTAAGTCATGACAGTGAGGCAGCGTGCACGGGACCCTGAACCTGAAGCAGAGCAATGGGCATAAATCCAGCCACCGCTAGCTTTATTTTTTACACCTGTGCTTTCCCTATTGTTACGTGTCAAAGCTTCACGAAAAATATGTCTAAGTGAATGCTGAGAGGGGCCATGCTGAGACAACCCTGCAGGGGTTAGTACAGGGTGAACCTGTACTAATGACTTCAGGAGGAGAGCCAGAAGAGGCCTACCCAGGGCCCCTATACGCACATTTAGATATTTGATAAACAAACAAAATTGTTTAAATTTCCCATGATTATTACTATACTATCTATTTATATTTCCATATTTTCCCTTCTAAGAAAAGTATAGTATGCATTGTGTTGTTTTGAAAATGATTAAGAAAAAGAAAAGTTTTAAAATTGGAGCTTTTCTTTTCTTTTTAAATTTATAATATATTTGCCCAGGGCCAGCCGCAAGGGCTGTTATCACCACCAGCCTTGTAGGAGGACATGGTGTTGCATCATTCCAGTCCTAAAGCTACAGGTGAGTCACGCCAGTGTTATTTATAAAGCCCAATACCAACAAATCACCAATTTGCCACAAGGGAGAACAGCATATATCACCCTCTATCCTCAAACTAGCAATTTGCATAAGAACGCCCCAAAAAATCCTTTGATGGGGGGAAAAAATGGGAGAAACCTCCGGAAGAGAGGGGAATAATGGCGTATCCACAGGGCAAAAACAACATTTTCACAGACTTCACTGTTCACTGCCCCGGTGAACTGCCATAGCTGGTGCAGCAGAGAAGGAGAGCAGAGCCGACTGGCACAGTGTGAGGAAATGCAGGGTCTTTGTTTTCACTTTAGGCAATGCATTTTATCATTCCCCGTAGAGAGATAACACCTGTGGGATCACGAAAATACCTTTGATGGTATAGTCCACCACTGTAAAAAAATGTTTTTATTTCCCAACAGGTCTGCATAGTAAATGCAACGTGAAGACTTGCAGTATAATAAATGTCCTCTGTGATAATTTAACGAACGTTTGGTTTGTGTATGAATACTATACGAGTGTGTGTGTGTGTGTGTGAGTGTGTTTGTGTTTGTGTGGTGGAGCATGGAAATAGACATGCACACACTATATGTCACTGATAGGTTGATGTGAGTTGATGATGTCTGATGAAGTTTGTTCTTTTTTTTAAAAAAAAGGGGTAAAAAAGAAAAGAAAACAACAACTGCAGGAGTCTGTAGCTTCTCCTCTGAAAAAAAAAAGTAAATTCACTTTCTCCATTGCACTTGTTCACACAAACTCACTTCCATCAAAAGAATGACAGACAACAGCACAGGAAGACAAGTGAGTGAGGAAGACAGACATTGATTTGATCTTTGCATTTTTATTTTTGTTTCAGAGCAAACTATTTTCGACTCATTTTGTGTTTGATTTGCCTCTCTCCGTCTTATATCGTCTCTTTCTACTTAACACGCACGCACATCAACTTTGACACACTCGTATACTTGCCCTTGATCCAGTATGCAAACATTGCAGCAGAAAAAGTTTCATCCCTTCTGTATCTTCAGTATAAGCAAAGATTGGGGATATATATGCCAAAGATCTTTTGCCATATGGAAATCTGTTCCTTGAGAAGAATATGAAGCTGGGATGCAAGTATAAATGTAAAAACTGGGTGCTTTTACTGTGAAGGAAGAAAAAGAACAGTGATGTTTCTTATTAATTATTTATTTCTGTCAAGACTGTTCTTTTCCCAACTGTGCTGGCTTTTGAACAGAAACACATTAGCAACAGAAAGCTGAGGAGAAATCTGTTGATTTTTCCCTCATTTACACTGGGTCCCTTTAAGGCGGAGCTGAAAGGGAAGGGGACATGTGGCTGTGGCAGAAAAGAACATATGGCATCTGCTCTAGTGGAAAACCTTAATACGGGGTAGAGTATTGGCACCCGTCGCCTCACTAGCATTAACATGCTGTCAGAGTTGTTCTGGCAGAACACTAAGTGGAGCACACTTGCCCAGCACTGTTCCCAAGAGTGTTGCAATGTGTCCCTTCCCACTTGCCATCCATCCTGGACCATGTTATCAGCGCTGTTATAGAAAGGCGAGAATACAAACACGCTGGAGGATCTGTGTTTATCAGATCTGCAGCCAAAGATCCAGTCACAGCACTGGTCTTGTTAACTTTGTGAGAAAAAGAAAAAGCTGGAGAAAAACAAGAGAAACAACTGTAAGTTACCAGAGAAGTGGCTGTAAGAGTTACAGGAGCTGGAGCAACAATATCGACATGTTCACATGGATATTTAAAGTTAATCGAGAGTATTTATACAGTAAATATATATATATTTAAGTACATGGTGCTTTACAATAAATCATCAGGATAACCACAATAAAAGAAGTCAGTATATTTTCAGGCTTCAGGTATCAAATTAAGAACATGTAATAGCATACTTTCTGTGGGAAACAATCAGCCCATTCACCAGGACAAAATGTTGGCAGTTAACCTTCTGATATGTTCACATATTTATGTGTCATAGGCCTAAATTTATACGGTACGTTCCACATCATGGTCACATTAAATGATAAAACCAGACGGTCATATTAGGAGGTGGACTAGATGGTGGTGGAGTTACAGGCAAGAAGGCTGGCAAGCCAGTGACCGCAGTTCAAGACTGTGTTTCAACATCTGTAAGCGTGACAAAACAGGAAATCTTTCCGGAGACTTCAGGACAATTTACAGCCGTGTTTGTGGTAACAAAAGACGAGACCTCGGTACATGTCCAACCATGTTCGTGGCAACCAAAACAGCTATTTTTACCCTAAACAAGTGGGTTTTGTGCCCGACCCAATCAGCTCAGCTCAGTTGTCACACCATAAAATACAAAATTGGACCTAAAGTTGCCACATTAACAATTGTGAATTCAATTCAATTCAAACAACTTTATTAATCCCACAAGGGGCAATTAGTTTTGAGCAGCAGGCTGTCGTGGTTCATATAACCTACATGGCCCACAATAAATAGTCAATAAATAGTCAGTACATCACATCAGACAAAAGCAAGTTTTTACATATCCGTGGTTTGCAGAAAACGTACACTGCCAGCATTTATTCTGGCAATTGTGCTGGTAACAACACTCAACAACGAAGAAACAATAATGTCAGGAAAGATAAGCACAGTGGTCTTTATCACATTAGTCGAAGTCAAATTATGGCTGAATGATGGCTGATTCCATACTTCAGTTCCTGGTTTTGTGCATGCTGGGTCTCTGGGCTTACTTGGACACTTATGTAAAAGTCCAAAGTCACTGTTCCTGTTCTGTGGTAACACCTGTGCTTTTTCTACTACAACAAGTTAAAAAAAAGAACAGGTTGCAATGCAAGGAAATAAACATACCCAGAAGTCATTTCAAAGCACTTTTTGGCTTTTGGTCTCAACATGAGCTCATTTAGGCCACATTATATCAAAGCCACTCAATATAGACAAAAAAGGAGACAAACAAAGGTATATTAAACACCGTGCACAATAGTGTTGAGATAAATTTAGAAATTAACATATCTATGTGGATAAAGCACAGCAGCCACATCAATGGGAGAGATCCTGCATCCCCTCTAGTTAAGCATTTCCTGCGGTGTGGACATTTGGTCACAGAATTAAAATTCTGGTCTATGGAGATGATCAATCCCCCACCATTAGGGGTGGAGAACGCAACCTGTTCTCTTTAAAGTAAAAGCTAAATGGATTTTTGATCTGGTTACTACGGCTCCAGATGGGTTCAAAGACTTTCCAAAAAGGTTTTTTTTAAATGCAAACTTTTAATTGTCTTTTGGAAGAGCTTTGCTGCCTATCCCTGTGGTTTCTTGATGTCATTATCATTATCATACCGCAGCTGACATTATGTTTATTGTTATCTCAAGAGTCCAAATGTCACATTTTAACGCTGGAGAAAAATGAAATAATATTTAAGAATGATAAGAGCTAGCGTTCAGATGGTTCACTCGGTGAGGGCAAGACAGAAAATGAAAAGATGAACGTGGATCAGTGAGCATCGGTGAGATGCATTTTTCGAAGAAATTTGTAAGTATGATGAAGGGTGCTGAGGTGTTTTACAGGATGCTAAAATTCGGAAGACAAGTGAAGGTTAGAAAGCTGGTCTTTGACTATCTTTGCTTCTCATTATGCGTTTCTCAGGGTTGCAGACAAGTGCAACCTTGTGACTCCAAGAACAGAGCACTTTTTTAATTACTGCCTGACTCATGCTGTTTATGCTTGTGTGTGTGTGTGTGTTTGTGTGTTTGTGTGTGTGTGTGTGTGTGTGTGTGTGTGTGTGTGTGTGTGTGTGTGTGTTGTATACATTTTTTTCTGAGCCTTTGTGTGGTTATAACTGGCTTGGGACTAGCACTGCTTCTACATGCTCAATAATCTCCCATTGACTAGCTTCTACCTCGGTTTGTAAAATATCTTCACTCAGCTGAGTGGTTTCCACAAGAAGTTGTGTGAATAGCATCTTCTGTTAGAGCCCCATTCCCAAATGCAGCATTTCCAGATAAAGACATTTATTATTTATAAAGACGTTTAGGGTCAGCTCTGTGTGTTGTCATGGGTGCGTTGTACACAAACCGACTAGCCAATTGTTAGAAACACGGGTGCTAGAGATGCATTCTCAAAAGAAAAGCTCACATTTATTGTCAGAAGGAGAAGCACATCTAAAGATTACAAAAGACAGGTTTTTGAAAGAAAGAGGGTGGTTGAAGGACTTGGACAGAAAGGAAAACTTTTAAAAATCGAAGCAAAATGGCACAC
Organism: Pagrus pagrus; assembly: GCF_965226575.1. Classification (NCBI taxonomy): domain Eukaryota; kingdom Metazoa; phylum Chordata; class Actinopteri; order Spariformes; family Sparidae; genus Pagrus; species Pagrus pagrus. The sequence goes on along the minus strand of NC_140188.1, from coordinate 20,661,440 downwards.
GCAGCACCAGCCATTCCACTTTTCCAGATTTCGATGTGATAAACGACATGTTGGGGCATCAGGCTATGCACGGCTGCATCTAAATGGACTGTCAGTGGAATATACATTTTTATTAGTCATGTAAACAGTGTTGTAGGTATCTTGTCATTTTCAGAATAAGGGCAAAAACTGGAACATTTTGTGCATGTGAACTTAGTTACTGTCGCCTCCTTGTGGCTTTAAAGCTCCACCAGAAGTACAACCATTTATTTAAGAAGTGACGCTTGTTTACAACATAACAGAGGAGTGATGTAGAGGTTTTTAAAGCCTCTATGGACACTTGGATATGTTTCGCCGGGTCTTTTGATGACTCTGGTTCACCATTTAAATCCATCGGCGCTGCTATGAATCCAAGCTGACTATATCATAGCTGCCGTCCACTGCAAAGTAGCAATCTATTTTCAAGCCCGCAGGCTGAGAGTTTTTGATACAGAAAAGATAGATTTTTGGTGGAGTAGTCTAGGGAAGCCAGATTTTAACAGTCAATATCAGATTAAATGATGGACGGGTCAGAATGGATGAGAAAGCGGGGAGACTGGCGTCTATAGCAGAGATAAGTGATATTGCTCGAGTCTAAAATCTATGGTGATGTCAACGGGATTGGCTGTAAATATACAACGCCTTAACAGTTTGCTGATGCTGCTGTACCGCGGACCTTTTAACCCCCCACAACGGCACAACGGCTGAATGACGCGGCTCCCTAGGAAACAAATTGCATCTCTGCTTGTCATTATCACATTAACTCTGCATCAGCTGTCAACAAAAGACCACAGCACACGCATGCTTATTCACACACACAAACACGCAAACACACACACAAACACACATGCACGAGCTCATCGTCTTTCTTCTCCTTGACTAATCTCCAAACAAAGCTGCGGATGTTAGCCTCTAAAATCCTTTCACTTTGAATTTTGTCGGAAAAAAAAAAAAAAAAATCCCCGGAGAAGAATAAAGAAGGACAATGCAAGCAAAGAAAGAGATGAAGAGACGAGTGCTGGCCAACTCCTGCTGAGACCTCTTTGATAGATGCAGAGTTATTCGAAGAGGGAGTTTGGTTCATTTGCAAATCTCCCCGCACTGGCTGTGGGCATTTTGTACTTCCATTTGTATGTGACTGCATGAGTGTGAGTCTATTTTTTCAGTCATTGTGTGTATACAGTATGCATACAGTATTCACACACATCAGAGGCTTTCTTCTTATCCTGCGTGCAACTCTTATAGTTGTGTTCTTTCTTTCATTTGCTTATTTTGGGCAGTCCTCATTATCTGAACGCCGGAGTCCTCGTTGAGTAATCTGCCTCGTATCCTTTAACGAGCCATTAGATTACCTTGATGTTTCACAATAGGCGAAAATTAGGCTTACTGGAATCCCACCACTAATAAGATTAGGCCGTGCTTTCCACCGTTAAAAAAGTGCAGAAAAATGTGAGGTTGTACTAGCTCCTCTGCTAAACTGACAAAAAGCTGGGGAGTCCTGGTTTTACCCTCTCTGAATGAGAGAGGAGTAATTAGATCCCTCTACTTTGGGGCCAGATTTTAAAAGAATGGAGCACAAACAGAGTGAGCTGCATAGTTGATTGCAGCCTCCATCCCCTGCTATGGAGAAGAGAAGAGAAGAGAAGAGAAGAGAAGAGAAGAGAACCAACACTGTTAATTAGAGAAAGCGATACAGCCACAAGAGGAGTTATGGAATTAGGAAATATGCATATGGTGAAAAGAAATGGCAATGTGGAGACGGTGAGGCTGGAAGAATGAAATTAGCGATGAGGGGTTTAACATGAGAATTGAGTACTTGTTCTGCCTGAAGTAAGGATGGAATATTTGCATGTTTTCATATCGAGCATGGTGTGCGCGGCCATTATCATCCCTCACTTTTGCTTCCACACTAGCGGGAGCTGACATACAGCCTCAGTGTACTCAGTCGTGCTTTCCTTGCATATTTTAGCTATTCTAGCTTAATTGTTTTTACAAATTTGTTGCTAAAACAATATCTAGATTTTAACTTGGACCACCTGAGCCTAGCTGGAGGGAAAAGGCAGTCATTGCTGACAGGGCAACCCAAAAACCAACACACACAAAGAAGATCATCATGAAGGAAAACCATGAAAGTTATACGGCCAAACTCGTAGCTAAATGGAGCAACTGTGGACTAACGGATGAATCAGCTGAAATAATTGAACACACCTGAGCAGAGAAGAGTGTATAACGTTAGCTGACTGCTAGCCTTCATTTCTCAAGCTTGTTTTCACGGGCATATTGTTACAGTAGTGTCTCATCATCTCTTGCACAAGAGGTGTTAAATTCTGTATTATATCGATGAGAAAGTTTATCTTTAACCACTTTGTGACAGTTGACCCATTCTTAAATTCATCCAGTATGAATGGCGGTTCCAAAACAGTGTCAGGTGCATAAGACAGCCCAGCCTCATGCCAAAGCGTGTAACAGCCCCGCAACATGTCAGCGTGTGAGGGTGTGTGATGGTTTGGCGTCAAATGCAAACGTGTGTATGAAGGTGCAGAACCAGTATGGTTTATCATATTTAGACTTTTACCCGGTGAGCGAGGTTAAGTCACGTTTGAGGCAAACTACCAATAGTGATTGTTTGGAGGAAGTAGTTACAAAATCATGATCTGTAACTAAAACTAACCAATTAGTGTCATTTTTTTTAAGGAAGTAGTGATTTTAAGCAAAATGATCTATTCCAAAGAGTAGTAGTTTTGGTGCCAAATCCAAACCAAGTAGTTTTGGTGCCTGTATTTTGAAAATGTAACCAGATATAGCATGTTTGTTATTGGAAACACGACCATGGAAGAGACTGTGTTGTTTTTGCGGTATGGCGATGCCAAACGCAATAGTGACACGGTGGATCAGCGGGTCGTTTTCACGGCTTGGTGTGATACTGTCTTGCGTTAGAATAGGATAAGTACGAATAGGACATTTTGTTTACCCAGATTCTCATCTAGGGCAGGAAAATCCTCTGGATTCTGGCAGACAGAGATATATGTAGTATGTGCATAATGTAAACAAAAGTGTATTAAATCCCACATTTTATCCAAATGTGAAAAAAAAAATGCTACACCGTCACTAAATTGTAGCAAATTAGCCTTGACACTCAAGTGCAAAGATTAGCAAAACTAATTAGCAATCGACATAAGGTGGAGATCTCAGGGTTTTGGTGGAAAAACAAAACAGTGAAATTGTGACCTGGTAATAAACCACTTCACCTACATGAAGGACATCAATATGCTGTATTGATGCAGTCATACTGGCTGAATGTATTATGAATGCCTTCGATTCAGCTGCGGGAGTGTTACATTGTTGCCTTGCTCAAGAATAAGACGCATCATGAAGTGAGTCCGGTGAAGTGAGGTTTTTTTATTATTATTATTTATTCCTTTTTTTAAATCAATATGAAACTTGTGGTGGTGTGGCGGTTTTGTTCCTTCGCCCATAAAACCATCTCACACAGGTAGGAAGGTGGCACTACGCAGTTAACCGCAGATTGAACTCAGTAAGACACAAAGTCAATAAATAAGCAGCGGCATCGTCTGTGAAGGAGACTGGCAGCTGTACTTCTCGTCACCTTGACAGATGAATGGCGCGTCTCCTCGCTATCCCATTGAACATCTACACTTTTATCATTTCTCTACCTCTGTCTTATCCCCCTTACCTCTGTTCTCATTTGTCTTTATTTCTGTCTCCGTTCTCTTTATCTTCCTCTAATGGATTCTTTCTTCTTGTACTTTGTGCAACTCGCTTTTCTTTCCCGGATTTCGTCCTCTCATCCGTTTTGGTTATTCGAGGACGTGGTGTAGCGTCATGTCTCAGGCCACTGGAGGACTTTTAGAAGTCAACAAGAGAGAGAATGACATGGTCTCCCGGGTTCCTGCACACACACACGCACACACACACACACACACACACACACACACACACACACAAATTCATTCACACACACCAGTGTTAAGCTCTCAAATTCCCCACAAAGAGCTTCACTCCCACAAGGCGAGATGCCACTGAGAGAAAATAAAAAAAACAAAGAGATGGAATGTTTTCTCCCTATTCTCCCGGTTCCTTCTCTTTTTCTCCTCCTCTCGCCGTAGTCTTCAGTCGCTCTCTGCAGTGCAGTAAAAACATGCAGAGTGATCAAAGAGTGTGGGGTGTCAGAAGCAGGGGACAAGACGGACGTGTGTGGAAGACGAGATGAGAAAGAGCGGCAGGAGAACAGAGCTGTCAATCAAATATTCTATCAAACTCAGTGGAGCTTGTACCCCAGTGGCATGCCGGTGGACTTTTGTGCTTTACCTGGAGGGCCATCAGTGTACTATCACACCTGCTGCTTTGTTGTCACCGCTGGGCTTCATTATGTCTATACTGAGGGAGATTTCACGTGAAGATTGTAAAAAAAGATCATTCTGGGTAGCTGGAGACGTCAGCCGGTCCATGCTTCATTCCATAAAACTCCACTTTACGAATAAAAAAATGAAAAGAAATATTAAAAATGATGATAATCATGGTAATAACTGTTAAATGTATGGAACATCAGCAGTAGGTTGAGAGGGATGTCCTCATTTTCTACTTCCTCTCTGGAAAATATAGGTGCATTGCTGTAATATGAATAATATGACATGGTCCTGCTTTAGGTCTGCATTGCAATTGCAATAAAACATCTTTAAGCTGACTCTAATGTGACAAATTGTGACAAGAAGATTCATTTGGAAAACTTCCCCCGGACCACATTTAATAGCACCGTTAACTAAATTATTCTGTAAAGTCTTCTTCCCCCTTTTAAAGAGCATTTTATTTCCAGCTCGAATGTGGATATGAGAAAACTTGTAAAGTAAGTTTGTTCATAAAGAAGTCAAATTAAATAATGTTTAAATGATGGCAGTTTTTTCGCCAAAGCATTGCTGTGTGTACCATGGAGTCACAGCACCCTCTTCTGGATCCAGAGAGAAGTACACTTACATTACATACATTACAGTTACATTTGTGCTTTTGAAGCTGTTTTCTGTGTTTTCCGCAGGTGTAGATATTCACCTACACATATACCAAAACTATTTACTCTTTCTAAAGAATTCTTTTTTACTTGTGCAGCATCCAAGACACACATTAAACACAGCTACTCAAGAATTCACGTGTTATTATGCTTCATCACCAGTGATGTAATGTAACTCATACAGTACATTTACTAGTACTGTAGTTAACTACCAATTTGAGGTACTTTTACTTTTCTTGGGTATTTTCATTTTCTGATACATACTTTCACTACACAACATTTTGGAGTTAAATATTGTACTTTTACTCTAATACATTTAGTTACTAGTTACTTAGCTCTATAAAAACTGATTACAATAATCAGAACAATACTGACTAATGGATCTGATAATCAGCTGGGACAATAATTGGTCAACCCAAAGTATACAGTATATACATACATACAAGTATTATGGTTTATATGTATAAATATAGTTATAGTATGAAGGTTGTGGCCAAATAGCTAACGTAACACCATAGAAACTGGTATAAAAGAGTTGTTACACTCTCCCTTTTCTCGTATAAGCTAGTGACTTTGCAGGACCGTTGCAGAGAGGTGGGCTTTGAGTTCAAAGACTATGCACAGTATCATGGCTCACCTCATATACTGATTGATTTAAGAATGCCATCCCAGGCTGGTCCTTTAATGGCGATGAAGGCCAAGCAGTGCCCACTCATCTCTCCCAAACTAGGCAGTCCAACCTCACAGACACCAAAACTAATTTAGGCATCAGTACTTCCCTGTGAACTTTTAAAGTCTGACATTTCAGAGTTTAAGTTTCAGTTTTCAACAGCCAACAATCTGCAACTAATCCCCGTGATAAACAGGGGCAGATTTTAGTGCAGTACATTTAGAAAGGACACAGTGGGGTGCTGGTGTATTACTACAGTACTAGTATATGAGGCTACCAATAATGCATGTCCAGTCAGGTTGTTAACACAGACAAAAAATGATTTTCCATTTCTTACGCTGGCGTATTTCAAGTAAAACATTTATTATTGACAGTTAAACAACCAAACATAAAAATCTGGTGATTTTACAAATTGAAACGGATCAACTGAAAGCCACATTTTACAGGTTTACTGCCATGTGATTTTTGGATAACATGGCTGCACAGAAAACATTGGATGTGTCCTTCAAAATGGGGCAAAAGAAGGTTGCACTTTCGTGTGTCGACTGTCAAAGAGCATAAGAATCTTCTCTGGCTAAAGTAAACTTATCAGCGTACTTACCTGATTGCCAGTGGTTGATTGGCTTGATCGCAACATTTTTGGCTCGCCTTGATTTTGTTTCGTGATGTGTCAGTGTCAGAGTTTCAAAATGCCATGGAGGTTGTCATAAGACAACTCTGTGTCAGCTGATTATCCTCGCTCATTGTTGCTGTCAGACATAATTGCCTTAAAGAGTCATTCCACCTAAACTAAGACAAATGTATTCTCACCCACACACCCTTAGAAGAAAAGAAAAAAAACTTCAGCTACAATCTGCTGGTAAGTCTGGTGCTGGAGAACCATCTGTGGATCCTAAAAAGGAGAAATACTATTAATGCTAATTAGTGAAATAAAACAACATCTTTTTAGAATACAGTAGATTTTATCTGTTAAAGCTCCCGTTGGTAAGTTGAGAGAACTTGAGTCTCTTTCCAAACTCGTCAAATATCATTGTTTTACTTTTTACTTGCGTTGTTTTACTAATTGACAAGTTGGGAAACCCAAAGTGTCAGTATCTTAACAACTGGATTTTCAATTGGTATTTTTATTTTTAACAAAAGGTTGTTGAATGGTGCTGTTTTTTTTCTTTCTTTTTTTTTTTTATCCCACAACTATATTTAGGACCATCCCAGCTGGCACCACATGTTCAACATCAGGAAGACGTTGGACTCTGACACTCTTGGACACTGGACAGACGTTACATTTTGGAAGGACATGAAAATCGGGTTGAGGTCAAATCCGAAACCAAATGTTGGTTTGAAAACTGGTTACTTAACACCGTGACTTAAAACCAACCAAACCTCATTGTCAGGCGTCATCACCGGATGTCACAACCTACATTCAACCAAACATCAATGTCTGACGACGGTGGTGGCCAGCTGGGCTTAAGAGTCCATTACCTGAATGGACCTCTTACCTCAGATTGTCTGTATAAATGCAGCGACAGTCAGTACAGCAGTGATGCATCGCTGTACAATATCCCTGCTGCCTAGCAACAAAGGGCGACATCTCTTCTCTCTGCAGAAAGACAGGGGAGAGAGGGAGAGGGGAGGAGAAAAAGAACAGTTGCTGTGTTACTCCATTGATTTGCTTCACTCTAATAGTTGTTAGCTGTACTTTGTTTAATTTAAAAAAAGTTCTTTACTGATTACATTGTGTAGCTCGGTAAACAAATCTGTGTAATCAATTGATATTGACAACTGACTGCTTGTATTCACACCAAGTGTTTTCACACTGAACATTACTGTTGGAGATTGCAAGAGCTGGAAAAGCCCTCCACAAGTACAGGTGAAGTTCAGCACCAAATTACCACAAGGTAGATTTAATCTAACAAGATCTGCATGAGGTTTGTGTTTATAATGCAGATGAGGTAATTGTTGCATGCAGCTTTCAATGGTGCTAAAAAAGACAAGCTAAACATAACACATAACATGCTACTTGTTGCTACAACACAAAAGTATTGGAAGAAAGACTGTGTGCAAAATGGACATGTTGGCCTGGGGCCGGTACTACATGGAAGCTGTCCAAAACTAAAGGATTCGCAGACAGTTGAGGATGAACTTTTCATGGTAAACTATGCTGCTATTTTTGTAATGGTTCACATTACGCAAAACTCAATAACATCAACATATAAATGTGAGCTTTGTGATAGATTATTGTAACACACTAAATCAGATATGCTCAATAACTGTAACAGTATGAAGTCAATGACGGAAGGTCAATCTCTCCATGGAGCCACACAATAAAGTATTAGTGATTTTGCCTCTGTTATCAAGGGCATTTAGAAAGGAACGTTACAATGAAGAGTTTTTATTGTATGGACACAGTTAAAGGTCCCTGAATCAGTCATTAAGTTGACAAGACGGGGTACACATGTCCCAGTAAGTAATGGGCTACGTAGCAGTCAGTAACTAGCAGTAGTAACTGTGTTCAGTTGCTGTTTAAAAGAAGAAAATGTTGTATTTTCCTAATTAATGGCGCTACAGTCCAAAGGTTGAAATGATTTTCCTTCATATCGTTCCTGCATATAACAACAAAGCCCTTTAAAGCCCCTCAATATGACTTCCAAATTTTGATAAATGAGTTGCAGAGTTGACATCATATGACGCTGAAACATGGCGGATGAAAGTAAGCATTGGGTTGATGGTAAGAAACTTTTACCAAATTCATGTTTTGTATAGTGACTATTGTTTCCTTTGCTCTTTCTTGTGACTAAATACTGGAAACAGCTGTCAAGGGAGAGTGAGAAAATGCAAAACAACTTCTTCATGGCATCCATGTTGCTCCCACATTCTGACATCACACATGAGCACACTGAAGACGGAAGAACAACTTCCCATCTCTGGAACTGGGACCATCAGAGGTGCACGTGAATGCAGCATAAATATTCAGGACTAAACCTGCTTTCCAGTCAATGGAGCGAATCTCCAAGTGGAAATGTCCAACCTGTGACCCCCAAACATTCCAGGTGCCCGGCACCAGAAGTTAACAAAAAACTTGGCTGACAGTGACAAATGATGTTTGACAAGGCAGCTGTTCGTAAGCTGCCTTATATGTTCACACAATTTCAATATAAAATTGCTTTCGGCATATCAACTACTGCAAACAATGTTATGGAAGCCATCGCTATGGACACCGAGGTTATCGAATTCAAAACATATATATATATATATTATTGTATTAAATTCATGAAGGTGTATTTCTATTGTTGTGTCCACCCTTTATGCCTATGAACGCACTCAATGCTAGCTACATACAGTAGGCCTATGTGCATGGCTACAGCTGTTGCTGTTGACCATAGACTGACAACCAGCTCACCCTCTTCCTCCTTTCTACTCCTAATGGCTTAATGCTTTCAAACCACTCCTCTAACTCTCTCTTGTCTCTTACTGTCCCCCTCTTCCTGTCTTAGCATTACACCCCTCCCTCCCTCCCTCAGTCCTGTTTTTCTCTAATGCTCCTCTCCTCTTTCTTGACATCATACATCTTTTGTAAAAAAAAAAAAAAAAATGAGATTATCAGTCAGCTCAGAGGATTTATAGCATCTTCTCCTCTGCCTCCATCCCTTTTCACAAATCCTACATTCATCTTGTTGCTCATATGCCTCAGCAACAAATGAAAAGATGGACACCACACTGATACCTGTTAGTGGTGGCCTCTTTAATTTCCCAGTATCCTCTCCCCCTGCCTCCCACCCAGGAAGGATGGATGGAGGAATGGATTAAAGGAGGGATGGTCTCTGCTTAATTTTTTGTTTGTCCGCACGCCAGCCTGTTTTTTTTTTTCAGTGGAGCCTCTTCTTCCTTGTGACTTTTCAGAGAAATTACTTTCTGATGTTGTGCACGTTTACTAACATACAGATGAACTTGGTTTTGTCTATCGATAAAAAAACACAAATAGCTGTTGCCACCACCTGAAGTAATACTGGCTGCCATCTTGATTCACGGGTCGACTTCCATTCAGAAAAAAAGTCTGGATGCTGCGTAAAACTTGATCATCAAACTGATAAACCTTTTTCTTTTTTTTTTGTCTTTTTTTGTGAACTGTTTTATTGAAATTATAGTTTCACATGACAAGGTCAGACAGTGCAAACATTTTTAACATATCCATGAGTCCAGTGTAGAACTTCTGGCTTTGTTCACCCGTGCTGTAGATAGCTCTAACATGACCACATCCTGAAAGTATGCCAACCATTTCCTAGCGTACAGTTTGTGAGGGGTTAGCCAGCGTTGTACTATCAGTTTTTTGGCAGCCGTCAAGCCAGCCAACCAATTGTTTTGTCTGAATTTGATGACTGAGAACAACCACAGCGTCCAAACTTTTTTTTGTGTAGGACTATAGACACATTATTTGACAAATTAAAGGAAAAATCATCATGAAGTGTCTTAGCTGGGCCGCCATAAGTATCCAAAACAGCTCCTATGCTCTTTTTCATTTACTCTACAAGTGTCTGGAGGAATAGTAGATGATTTGAGGCCATTTATCCAAAATGTATTCCCTCATTTGGTGCTTTGATGATGGTGTCTAACACATCACTCCAAAATTTCATGGTGTTCAGTTTGGTTGAGATTTGTTGACTGTGCTGGCTATGGCACATTGAGCTAGACTGATAAATCAGCCAGCTAAGGCAATATATTTGTCGATGTGTACTGCATCGGTGTCTCGTTGGGTCAGTCCTCAGCAATTCTGTGACTGTGGAAAGTGGAGGTTTGATTCTCATTGGATTAGTCGTTAATGGAGTCAAACAACAAATTTAGCCCCCATGCCCCTCTCGAAAATGCGGGCTAACTTTGCAAGAGCCCCAAATTTAAAATTGCTTCCATCAGTCATTATCGTAAAAAGGCTTTTCAGTAGTTTTGCCTGCACAGGATATGGTTTGGGGGCTTTTGGGCTTTTACAAGTAGGTCATCTCAGGGGTCAAAAAAGGTCAATGTCGTGGTTGATGATGGAACAAACCTCTGCTCTCCAGGTTCACGGAATTGCTTCAGATGATTGATCTTTGCTTGATGATGAAGAAATATCAGTATAGAATGCCAAGGTAGGTTTGAGATGATATAGGCCTACTGTATAAATATAGTCAGAAGTAGATAGGTTGTCCGCTTCGTACCCCGTTTGAAAAAACCACAAAAAAAACGCCAAACAAAAAAACAAACCACAGCATTTATGTTCCTCCGCTCATCAATTATGTATTTTTTATTTACTGCTCTGCATCACTGACCTCAAGTCATCCACAAGCATTCCTTTATAAATATACTGTAAGTGTGAGGAAAACATCCTCCATTTTATTTGCGTGTACCTCCTATCGCGCCCGCCCTCCTCCGCCGCCAACGAGCCGTCAACCATGAGATCAACCTCCAATAGGCTACAGCCACTGCCAGCCATGTCCTGCCTCTGAAACAAAAACCTACAGTTTTTTTTGTTTTGTTCAGCATTTTAACGCACGCGCCACGCGCACACTTGCTGCTCACTCTCGTTTATGCCACGTAAATTTCCCAGCGACAAAAACGTGTTGTTGTTGTTTTTTTTTTTTAATAACACACACATAAGGAGGAGAGAAGATGTCTTCCGGCGCGCAGGAGAACAGGAGGTCTGCTGGCGTTCAGCTGCTGAGCGCGGCGCTGCCGCTGCTGCTGCTCGCGCTCCCCGGTAAGAAAACAACAACAAAAATACAAAACAGGCCAAACCGATCCATGCTTTTATTCATTGATACGATGATCAACAGCTCGATGGGATGATAACTCCCACACACTGCTCATTTCCAGGCCTTTCTCCCCATCATACGTGGCTGTGTGTGTCACAGAGAGAGAGAGAGGGTGTGTGTGTGTGTGTGTGTGTGTGTAGGGGGTAATAGGTGTAATGTGAGATAATGTCGATTAACTGTTCTTCCAGCATTTTCCCCAGGTTGACACATCAGTCCATCAAAGCAGATTATTGTGGCTCTCGGCTCAACTGATTTCTGATCAGTTGTGGTGGCTCTGCGAGGACTCATATTCCCTCCATACGTCTCTATTTAGCCTCTGTTGACAGCTAAATTAGTGGCGGGGTGTATCACAGCCTTTAAACGGGATTATGATGCACCATGTAAAAATAAACACTGGCTTAGTGTGCAGACTAAATGATCGTGTGCAGTGACTGAGTGATGGGCAGAAACAGGCCTGTAATAAGGTGCTAACAATGTGCTGTTAATATTTACAGGCCTTGTATTCAGTAGCAGACATATAAACCTACATATGGTGTCACAGGTGAGTCTTTATGGGCATGATTGCATGATAGAGGGGCGCAGATGCGAACGTAATCCCACAGCGATTGGTTCATGATGATTAATCAAACAAGATATCCACCAGATGACCCACATCTGGTCAAACCCACAGCATCATTACATCACAACAAGTGATCAAATAGGCTTAAGAGCCGTGCTCTCCCACAGGGGAGCTATACACAAAAGCATCCTGCATTATGAAACAGTGTTGTGGTGAGTTGTATCATCTTGTATAAATCACTCACTGCCTGCTGCTCACTGTATTTGCAGTACAGTAAAAGCCAGTTATGGTTAAGTGCAAAGTGCGATCTCAGCAAAAGTGAAATCTTCTTTGTTTAATTCCAAGTAGGGGGGATCAATAAGTGGCCATGACTCTATCTATGTTTGCCTACTTGGTGCCTACTGGTTGCCCTAGTGCGCCTAAATGAACATGATTAATTCATAATTAAGCTTAATATCTCATCACATTATGCAGATGAAGGAACAGAAATGAAAGTGAAATCACAGGTTTTTCTTGATTTAAATCACACATGCAACAAGAAATGGTGATAACCTCAATATACAAAAAAAATAGACAAAATAACTGCTAAATTTCAGGCACACTGGTGCCACAAATGAAAATGTTTCGTTGCACGTGTGTCCAAAATAGTTGCATCCTGGAGCCATTTACAAGTATAAATCAATGAGAGTATTGGTAGGCTATCATTGTATAAATTGGGGGCCATGTATATTCTCTTGGTTCCCGTCCCGCTCCACTGAGCCTTTGCACCCAAGCTAAGGTTTATCGACCCAAGCAGGATGCGGGACTTGAGGCTGGGTCATCCCGCGTGGAGTGATCAGTGTTTAAACCACTGGTATATCAGTTTGATGAGTGAATCACTGGAGAGTGTTTTCTCAAAGTAAAATAAATGGGTTGAAAAAGTGGCTGCTTTTTTCAGTTGGCACTGTGAAACGTAATTTTAATTTGAGCGAGAGAACTAAGAAATGCTGAGAGCCAAGAGGACGATGGAGTTGAGTCTTCAAACTGTTCCTCTGTCTTCTTGAACTATCAAAAGTTGCAGTACAGTGGTTTGGAAATTACATAGGGGGACTCGCACAGGCGTATTTTTAGATGGTGTCAGCAGCCTTTGCTTATTCACCTATGCCAAGTGAAAATAGATACCCAAAAGTTTACTGTTGCCGGGGGAGCTTGTTGCATGGAGAGGCTTTGTTTTGTTCTCTTTTCAAAAGGATGTAGCCTGTGCTAAAGAAAAAAAAGATTAATACACACATTAATACAATTTCTAAAAAAAGTATAAGTTGCACTTTGAGCTACTCCATGAAGCAAAAACACAATCTTGTAACATTCTCAAATATTTGAACCCATCAGCCAACAGTGAGCTACATTAATTTGAAATGTATTAATATATATCCACAATGAATTAGGTTTTTAAGAATGTAAGATGTCTGTATGCTTCATGCGCTGAGCATCATATCTGGCGCCGCGCCGAAAAATAAGTAAGGTCAGTAAAGACAGTGCATCAAGCATGTCTACCACACATTGCCACCTTCCTGCCTCCTTGCTGGGCATTAATGCAGCTGGGAAAGCATTCAGTAATGCAGCTCTGTAATGATTCAGCCACAATGACATTGACAGTGTGTGGATGCACCATCTGCGGTTTAGCAGCAAGTCAATACTATTCTTATAGACGTCTGCAGACTTCTGAAAGGTTCCCATCAGTATTCTTTCTGCCCATCAGTGTTTTAACTGTCCTCAGCAGGCCTACAGTTGCATTTCCTGCAGAGAGGCACTAGAGGGCAGCACAACACTAAAAAATAAAATGCATGTACTTCCAACAGGCCAAAGTGCAGCTCTTACATGGCACCACAGTTAAAATTGTGATAGCGATAGCAACGTATTTTGTCTTCTGTGTAAAAAACGAAACAAAATTCAAACCTCCCGAAAGCAAACTGCTCCAAACAACAGGCCTGTGATTCAGTCAGCAGGGAGATATTTCCCAAAAAGGGGTTGGGGAGCTTCTTCTGCTGTGGTTTAGTTGATGGAAGTGCCTGCGTAGTAAACAGGACATCCTTTTTAAAAACCACAGGAAATAGAAAGACTTCTCATGCTGTCTCAGAATGTTGTTTGCAATTAGGAGACCTACAGTTGTTTTGGTTATGAGTAACTTATTAGCATATACAGCTCAGAATCATTTTATGATTTTTTCCGTATGTCAGTCCGTCAGTGTATTTTATCCTTGGAAAAATGTTTGATATCAAAGTGAATTATTCCTAGCCTACAGTTAAATACTACAGTAAGTGACATGCATATGATTCAAAAAGATTTTAAAAAAAGAAAATGTCAAGATTTCGCAACCTGACAGTCCACCAAGCATTTTCAAATATAGACAAGGTAGCAAACCTTTTTAGTTGATAGCAGTGAGAAGTTACAGACAATTTTACATCCTCTTCGACAATTTTACATCCTCTTCAACTGTAAATAAATAAATAAATATTATATATTATTTGGCAATAAACCTTTAATTGACCTTAACTTCATACTTTTCTTCAGAATTTCTGTATTGAACTGTGATTATTTTATATTTCATTTTATTTTTGCTTTTTACTTTCTGTGAAGTCCTGCAGTTTAAGAATGTAAAGAATGTAGAATGTAATGTTTGGCATCTTTGTAGGACAAGATCAATTAGCCTGCTATGGTGAATCATTTGAAGATGAGGACAGCTGCTGACGTTTCCTTATTTTTAAGATTAAATAATATGGACACTAGAAGCTGTAAGCACAATTAAATTTGTTTGAACTGATATTTAACTGAGGTAAAACATTGTTATGCTAAACTGTAATTAAGTGCTACTATCCAGTTTGTTTACTCTGCTAATTTGTTACACTAACACCACCCAAAACTAAATGTTTTGTGTACATAATTATATATATTTACAATAAAAACTTGCTTTACAATAAAAAACATATAGTGAAAGCAAACACTTGTATGAAAAAGATCAAATGTTCACATAATAACAAAGAATACTATCAGTCAAAAAAAAGCCATATGACAAAAGTCTGTTTAAAGTGAGTTTCATGTCCGTCCACGTGTTTATGTGGGTGCATGTGTGTATATCTGCTGAGTGCTCTTTCAGAGTCAAAATGTGATGTATCTTAAAGCAGCCAGACTCTCTGACTCTACTATAAGTAGACACGACTGTCAATAATGCATAACAGTGAGAGAGTGGAGGGGAGAGGAGGACACCGAATGAAGAGTACCTTTCAACTATTACTCAATCCGGTCAATATTTTCCATGTTGTGTTAACCAGTCATCATAAAAGACTGTGCGCTTGTGCAGTTATTGTGTCTACAACACTGCAGGGAAATAAGGTGGATAATCCAGACGGGGGTCTGTGCAGTTTTTTCCTTTCGTCTTCCACATGTAGTAGTGCTAGATAACACTGAAATTAAAGTCACATATCACACAAAGATGCTGCAGGCTCACACAGATATACCGTTTTGCTTATTGCTCTCTGTGGTCCTGAGACTGATGGCTGTGCCGGTCCAGTCATGACATAATCGGAGAGAGCTTCTCCAGCCCACAGGATTCCTCCGACTCCTCCAGAAATTACTGACAGATGTCATATTTTTGTTGTGAGCTGTGCTGACTGATGACTAGTCCCCCGTTTCGGCACCTAGACTGCTGCAGTGTGCAGAATGCAGTGTGACTTTCTCCAAAGCAGGAGGCAGCAGAGTTAAAAACCCAGCCGTACAGAACACAACCAAATCAAAACTAAACAATATCAGACTTTAAGACAGCATATTTAACAGTCTTTTTGCTAAGTATAATTGCTTAGTGAATCTATGTATTCAACTTTACACCAATGCCCCATGGTATAAGGAGGATAAAGCTTAAACTGCGCCGTGCTGGCTGAAGGGGCTCTCTGTCAGTTTTTGTAGCACATGTATTAATTACTTTTTTCTTGGCCATATGTAAGAGGATTGTATATTGACGTGAAAAATGAGACCATCTCCATCTCTCAGTTGCCTATACAAGCCCGTGGATGGTTTGTTTTAGTTGTTGAATGCTGCTGGACTGTGGATTTCTTTGTGAAGGATTCGGGGTGGATCTGACAGTCCAAAGGATATGATCTTATGAACGTTCTTGAGTGCCTCATCTCAGTGCCTCTGTCCGCTCAGCTAACAAAGAGCAACAGAAGCTAACAATAGCTTAGAAAGGGACTCCGCAAACATAAACTAACCACCAGCTTGAAACACAACACAGAAGGTCCACAGAGCCCCTTTAAAATGATGCTGATACCAATGGATTACTTATTTGGATTTATTTTCTATTTCATTTGATTCCCACTCATTAATTCGCATAAAATGCCAACAGTGAACTCTCAGTTCATTCAAATACAGTGCAATCAACAATCAATCAATTAATCCAATGTTGCCCTGGGGATGAATAAATAATTTACAAGCACTCCCAGTTTAAGAGCATTGAAGAAGCTTTGTGGTGAATTCTGGCTCAAAGGCAGAAAAGCTGTCGAAACCAGGGGCCACTTGCTTTAGCTGAAGACAAAAAGTCTCAACCTGGGCAACAATCGGAGAGACACCTGATAGTGTTGCTAAGCTCTCTAAGCATAGTTGGCTCCTTGAAAAACAAGAAGGAGGGTGCTCATTTGATAACCCTGTAGTGTCTGCACACTCGAGACCAGGATTTACTGCATCAAACGACTCAGGACCAGCACCTCCTATACCCATCCTCAACACTAAAACAAGTGAGCAGTGATACACTCAGTCTTTGTAAATGATTGTCATGAAAATAGAGGCTTAAGTGTGATTTTATTTTTGGAACATCCTCTAAATACTCAGCCGCAGTGCTTTTGTGCCCTTAAAGCAGCTTTAAATCACTTTCAGAAGAGACCTTCAGAGGATGTTGTCTGTGGATTTGTCAAGTTGGTCTTCAGTGGTTTCCTGCTCTGAAAAGCGTTGTCCATGCCATCCCACTGATGCCTAATTGGATTGAGATCTGAGAGGGAGAGATTTTGGGCCTGGCTACTGTAAAACAAAAATAATTCACTGTTATGTTTAATATTTTTAAACCATCCTGGATGATTGTAGTTTCAGGAACAATCTTACCTGTTAAATGAAAAACAACATTTGTACATCGTATACTATGTTATAGCTAATAATGAAGCAGGCAGAAAGAAAAGCCCCTCTGTTAAATTAAAACATTTAATAGATACATAATACATTTTCACGAGGGATTCAAAAGCCTACTGAAAAGGTGGTTGCACACTGTTGGATAAGAGGTGTGGGGAGGGCTCGGGAAACGATGATGTAACGGGCCTACCTACGTTTTACCTTTTTTTCTGCATTGACCTTGTGAGAGTCGGGAACAATGGCAGGAAATAGAGGGGAGTGAAGAGAGAGAAACGCACTGAGCACCGGAAAGTAAAGACGGGGAGAAACACACAAACTGAAGGGTAGCATAGGGGGTCTGTAGCAGGAGGAGGCGTGAGAGGAGGCGAGAGAGGTGGACAAGGATGCGAGAGGAACGAGGGAGGGGCAGAGCGAGGGAGGAGTCGCACGAGGCTGCTTCACTGCAGTATTTCATCTGTTAGCAAGTCTGTCTCTCTCTCAGTCTCTGCATCTGCCTCTGTATCTGACTATCCACAGGACTGCTGAGTCAGCAGGCGCCTGGATCAAACCGTTCCTCGCACTGTATAGATCTGTGTGGGGTTTGTAGTAGCAAAGGCACATACGTGTAGACAGGGCTTATGTGTGTAACGGCGGCTTCTACTTGAGAGTGCCAGTGCTAGCTGTGTGTACAGGTCAGAACGAGGTGATGACATTGACGTAGCACAGCTAGCATGCTAAGATCACTGCTGACAATGCACGCCTTGTGGGAGAGCGTGTATGCGTGTGTGTTTGTGTGTGTGTGTGCGTATGTTTTTGGGAGAGAGAGAGCAAGAAGCAGGTGCTACGCAGCATCACAAGACACCTGACTGTGGTGAGCTGCGTGCATGGAAAATTGTGTGAGTCTGTGTGTGTGTGTGTGTGCGAGTGTGAGTAAATTATACATATGGACGATGGGAGGAGATGTAGAAAGTGCATGGGTGTGTGTGGGTGTGTGTGTGTGTGCTGCAGAGAGGCAGGCCTGTGGAGTGGTGCAGCAGCAGTGGGAAGGGAGCCAGAAACACCCGACTGCAGAGGAGAGAATGGTGCAGAGTCCCATCACACACACACACACACACACACACACACACACTGAGAGAGAGGCACAGATTCTGTCTGGGGAGTGGAAGCCCATGCTGAGACATAATGTTATAGGGGAGGAGGAAACTTGAGGAAACTAAATGATTCTTTAATTTCATTTCAAGACACATCATATGCAGTTAAATGCTTTCATCTTTCGCTTTAGAGTGTTACATGCCTGTTAAAGTGGCACTCTGAGCATCCGTCCAACATAGTTTTAGCTACCACTGTCCGAGTGAGCTCATGATCATAATATGCGAAAAAGGGTGTTTGGTTCTCTTTCAGTGTTTAGTTGAAGAGCACGCTCTCCTGCCAACTGGCCATCGCTCCTGACAACGTATAAACTGCAGTGATTGTGATTACTCAGAATGCACCTCACAAAATAGCGTAAACCCATTCCTCCAATGAAGACAAACATGCATTAAAATGTCAGATGTCCACAATACATAAGCAACATTGACTAATTCAGTTTAATTCTACTGTTTCCATGCGGTCAAATTTGTTAATGGCAGACCATAATGCCAAAAGTCACCATCCCTTAGTAATTTGTCCACCACCAGTCTGCTATATTACATCAGACACAGTATAAAGAGATCCACCATACATAATTTGTACAAGTGACACATAAATGACAACAGTGGGCGACACAATCTTTGAACCGCTATAGTTCAGCTACAGTGTAATTATTGGAATAGTAAATAATAATTCCAATTTCCCATTAGCGGGAAAATTGATCGCCCTAACGTCAATATCACAAATAACGATTTTTAAGCTAAATTTCTTGTCTTTCCACATCACCATTTCCAGCAGCAATGGAAAACTGAATTAATGATTAATCTCTCAACATAAATAGTGGAGCTGTTGTGAAAACTTGTTTGGAAGCCTGTTTTTTTTTCTTCTCTAGACAAAGCCACTGCAAAGCCATCTATGATACACAAGCTTATGCTGATTTGACAAAGACACTTTCTGAGCGCTGTCTATGTTTTGAACAGACTTCACCGGAGTTGATAAGTATGTAGCAGGCATATTGCTTGATCTACAATCACTTTGTGGGACTTGCCCACATGAAAATCTGTTCTGTGACTTGAGGAATTCACATCAAATGACTGTCAGCCTGTGAGGCAGCACTCTCCAGATGGAGTGCAGAACAAGAGTCAGCAGTTACATGGAAACCCACATCCTCACTATACATACATGGAAGTTGAAACTGCTGACTATTTGGATTTTTTAGTTGTCCCACTGTTCTATTGCAATTCTACATTTAATCAGCAGTGTGTTTGGTTGAACGTGGAGCCCTTTAAACAATCGATCATCAGTGATATAAAAATAGTGATATAAAATGTCTAATTGTGAAAAATGCTCATCACAGTATCCCAGAGCCCAATGTTGCATCTTCAAATCACTTCTTTTGTCCAACCAACGGTCCGAAAAAACCCAAAAAGAAAGCCAATCCTTACATCTAAGAAGCTGGAACCAGCAGCTGTTTCGCATTTTTGCTTGGAAAAAAAATCTTAAATAATTCATTGATTAATTGGCAATAAACTTCTTTCGATCAACTGAGCGATTTGTTCAGGAAGCGATAGTATTGTATAGTATTCACTGACGTACCACCAGACAACAGAGCCTCTTTCCTCAGGGGTCTGGGCCTCCTCCGCTCATCCTCCACACTCTACTATAAATAAATTACATGAAACTTTACCCTTATATCGAACATGTAAGGGTGCTTATAGTAATTGTATATATTGTTATATATTATTTTATTTAGATTTTTATCTTATCCTGTCTTAAATGAAATATTTGTGTTTATGTGTGCGTAGCGTGAGGGGGCTACACATTATATTACATTGTGCAACCCTGTGTTGTAAATTGACAATAAATGGACACCAATAGCTTGATGACTTTGACTAGAGGCAAAAAGCTACAACTTACACCAGATTTACTGTGAGCATGTATATATTTCCAGAAAAAGACCAATTGTCAACAGAAACATTTATTATCTACCTTAACCAAAGTTTGCACAATGAATTCTGTAGATTTACCTTCCTTAAGTATGTATTTATATGTAATAAGATGTTGTTGGTACAAGCATTATTAACACCGGTGTTGTTTTTAATTACAGGTTGTTCGAGCATGGATGTGGCCGTGGCCAATTCCATTAATGCACTGAACGGGACAACGGTCAAAATCGGCTGCATATTTACTTCCTGCTATAAGATGGATACTACCAAGTTTGCCATGAACTGGACCTACCATGTAACACCTAACGATACAGAAGAGATGGTAATATGGCTCATCTTTATCAGTAGCGTAGCCATAAATATTAATTTAGGTGGGCCTGTGGCATAAAAGTTGTGCAACAACCAAAGCAAAAAGATCAAATCTAACATTTTTTATTCTCTTTATTTAAAGATCTCATGAAAACATTATCTAGAGTGTTTGCCTACTGTTTTGCCCAAGTTTTATACATTGCTTCGATAGCAGGATACAGGTTTAGTTTACTGTTGCTTGGCAACGTGTGATAGGTTCAAGAAATACGGTGGCGGAGGCAAACTGCAACTTTAAGTCTTTATTCAATGCTGCAATAAATTCCCCGATGACATGTTGCAGCAATGTCAAACAATGAGTTGTGGCGACTGCAATGATCTACTCACTAAACATCTGCATGTTTGTCTGTTGCTAATGGAATCATAACAGTTGTATCCTGTCCTATCCTGAATCAGCAGTACCCTGCGGGGGCTGTGGCTGAAGGTGGTGGCACATGCGCCAAGGTGCCTCCACAGTCAGGTGATCAAAGTCCAATCATTTCCAAGTTTTACCCCTACCCCGTGTTTTCAAGTGCCCCTTTGCCCTTCAGAACAGAGTTATTAGGGGTAGTGGCTGAAATCTCCTCCCTATGAAATGGGACAACCCTTCGACCCTCATACCTCATCAGTTATGTTATGACCGGACATTTCCAACATGGCGTCTTCCACCGTGGTGAATTCTCTCGTGTTACTGTGGCAATCCCAGTATTGTCACAGATCCATGCCATTTATCTGATGGAGACAGAGAAGCATGGACGCTTGCAATTTGTTTACAATTTCATGCAATCAACCAAGCCATCAAATACAAAAGAGCAATGCTTCGCTGCCAGCCACTAACATTAGCTGTGCTTTATAGGCTAACATTAGCAACCCGTGCTCCTACCCAGCCAGTCTACACTGATATTAGAGGAGCGGTACCAAGTGCACCAACTTCACTGCTGGACTTTATTAAACTTAACTTTCGGCATCATATGCTATCAAAGGGGAGATGCAACATTGCAAATACATGAAAATGTGGGACTGTCATGCACAAATCAGCAATAACAAAGTAACAGCAAGCTAATTAGCTACTGAGACACCAGCAAAGTGGTTGATTGTTCTCTGCTCGTTGTAATAAGAAGGACTGTAATACTTTGAAACGGCAGACGTTCTAATGACCATCAGTTTGAAGTGTGCCTCTGTTTTGGAGACACTTCGCCCGACCAAGAATCGGTACACCCTACCTCGAGACATGAACGCTCAAAACTGAGGGGTTGGCTAAGCGATAGGGGGAAGAAGTGTATTGGGATTGGGCATAATCTCTTTATTCGTCTGTTATTTTTCTAATTATTTCAATAGTGTGTGGAATAATGACAATTTTAATTTGCTTCAAACTCATATTTCTTATGATTTTGTCGGGTGTTCCAGCTTTAGGTTTAGATAGCACAGGCACAACCAGGCACATCCGTGGCTACTTGCTGGTCTTTATATAATGTACACATACTACATCTTTACACTAGCCTGTTTTAGCCTAAACTCTCTCTCTCTCTCTCTCCCTCTCTCTCCATAGTTTATGATTTTCACTAGGAAAAAGGGAATGGTGCCTCTGCGTTCTGATCGGTTTGGAGAAAGGGTCACGTTTGTTGGGAACCTTGACAAGAACGACCTGTCAATCACCCTATCAGATGTACAGGTGGAGGACGAGGGGTTTTACAACTGCTATGTGAGAAACCCCCCAGACCGCATCCAGGGACACGGTGTCATACAGCTCAATGTTGTTACCGAACGTAAGATACTAACCCTGCCTTCTGTAATTTTATAAATTGTAACTGATTTTGTTACAGTTCACAGTGGCATGCCTCAGACCTTCAAATTCAACCCCAGCACCCGAACTTACAAGTGCTACTCCGTGCTAAATCAGAATTGGGATATGCATTTTTAAGGGAGAGTGCTACTAAAAAAAACATTCTGTCTGTCGACTCGTGGGTAGAGCTTGCTGTTAGAAATATTACTTAGAGCTGCAAGAGCATGAAAATAGCATTCTTCACTTCTTCACTAATCTTATTCATTATTTCAGTGTTCAAAGTGTCTGCAAAATGCACATTTTGAGCCAACGATTCATTTTCGAATACTAACATGCAGTGTCCAGTTCTCCATTGTTGGTCTACATCAGGCACGTATAGGTGACCACACAGATTGAGCAGGCATTTTCTTCTGTCAAGGCAGTAGCAGTTGAGGCTCATGAATTATTTTAATAATAGTGTCAAAATATGGCTAAAAACACTCCGTTTGTAGCTCTGCTCAGTTTACGCTGTTGCAGATAATCGCATAGGCAGATACAAGCTAGAAGTGGATGGACTAAATGCACTCCCATATTTTGACCAAAATACAGATTTAAAACACTGTAACAACCTGAGAATGACCTGAGAATCTGAAATTATTCATATTTTTTCTTCTAAATATGATGTACTGCATGTGTTGTCAAATTGGTGTAAAAGTTACCATCATTTCCTTGTGTCTCGCAGTGATCTGAGCTCTCTCAGCCACTGTGCTGAAAGAACAAATGCCATGCAATAATCATATATAACATACTGTGTGAGCCATTTTCTGTGTTTCCTGGAGCATGAAGACCAAGTAGTGATGAGTCAGCTTTTTATTTATTAATGACCAACAAGAGGTTGAACTGTGTCGCTCAGCATCTCTTTCGCACACACATGCATGACACAGGCTAACTCAGCAGCACTTTCTTGCTTTGCACTCTGTTTAATCAGCCCAGTAGGGCTTTTAGCCAGCAATGCACTGGTCGCCATCCTATCCTTTATCTACAACTTGTTTAACCCTTTCCCTCTCCTCAGTTCCCCCTCCGCGAGATTCAACCATTGCGGTTGCAATTGGGGCATCAGTGGGCGGGGCATTAGCTCTGCTTATCCTGTCCATGGTAGTAGTGAAATGTCTCCGCCGCCACCGGAAACAGGAACTGATTTCAGAGGAGAAGATGGAGGAGGAGGGAAAACTGGATGCTGAAGGTGTTGCAGAGGAGGGAACCAAGTAAGAAATCTCACCATAACACTCTAAATGCTCAAGTAGAGTGAGTAGCACCAAGATCAGCATGGAGCGAATGGAATGCCACTCTTGTTTTAGTCCTTTTAGTTAAACCACTTCCCTCCAACATATACAGATATACACTGGCATATTCCACTGTTGATTGTGATGTATTGTCACTGTGTTTCTCTAATAAGCAGACCAATGCTTTTTTACTGTCATGTCTGGCAGATGCTACTCGAAACGCCACGCTGCTGTCGTCATAACTTATACTTTAAAATTTGCATTACCAATAATTAAAAGGAAGAACAATAAACAGTATAGCATTTGCACATCTAACACAGTAGTTACTTGCTGTAACATGCTGTCCACCAACGCTACTAAGTTGGTAATACAAGTAAATCAGTTTAAAGGTCCAGTATGTAGGATTTTAGTTGAAACCATTTAAAAATCAACTGAAATTATCAGTAGAATGCAAAGAAATAACAGTTTTGATGTTGCTATGCTAGCTGTATAGAGCTAATAGTTGCCCTGCTACCTTAGCTGCTATCACACAAGTGTGGCACAGTAGCCCAGAAGACATGGTTATCTTCAAGTATGTCATGGCATACGCTATGAGTTTTTCACTAGACTCACTGGTGGAAAGTGTCGCCTATCATTGGAACAGGAGTGACATGTCATTTTCATGTGGCATACAGCAGCAGCCTAATGTTTACAAAAGCACGCTCATCCGAACACAATAAATACTAGATAATGGACAGAAGTACATTGCACATAAAAATTGATATCAGCACACTGGATATTGCTACCATAATCATGTATCATGTGCAGAGACTATGTTTACATCTTATACAGAAGCAGCAAACCAATAGCCAACAGTGGCAGACTGTGGCAGTAAGAAATGCAGTGACATGTCATTTTAAATGGCATATGCCAGTATTACAGCAACATAACAACAAGGGGTATACACCAGGAAATGACATATGTCATTGAATTAAGAGTTTTATAGTTGTGTCCACTTTTTGTGACCCTTTATTAAACTTATACTTACACATTATTCAGTCATCAAAACCTAAATTCTGCAGCCCAGACCACAAATTATGGGGCTTAATGTCATATATTGTCATAGCTTAGGTTTTATCTATCTAAGTCCTGCTATACACAACAGTGTCTGTTCAACATAATGCACTAAGAAAAACCACACAGACATACTGTAACTGTGTCTTCGGCTCAAGGCACTTCTCTCCTATAACTGGATTACTAACCTCAAACCTCAATTTACTGAAAGAGCATCTCTTCTCTTATATTTATAGACAACCATAGCTGGGGCATTTGATTGAACCAGCGGTCTGTGGAGCCCTTACCCCAACACCTCTTCTGGTAAATACATGCTCTCGTCAACCAATCTGGGCTGTTGTTGTCTGTCATGAACGGCACATCTGCTGTAGAGCTTGACTTGACTCAGTGTGGAGAAAATTGTGAAATACAGCTACGATAAATATCACAGTACCAGCTAAAGCAAAACCACACTGTCAGGATTTTAGCAACCACTATCTGCCCCGACTCAAGGTCTGATTCACAACAGATATTGCGCTAATGACAATACAGTGCAAACGTGCCCAAAAAGTTTTGGCGCTGTGTTCAATTTGTCCTTGTTTTGCATCTGATTGCAATTGTACATGTGGCAAAGTATGAAACACATGCTAAAATGGCGACTTACAGCAACAGAAAGGAGGACAGGGAAGATAAGATTGGCTAATAGAGATTGTTGCAAAAGAGTACACACCCCTAATCAGCTGATATGAGGAAGGAGAAGAGGAAGAGATGGGGAACTGGAGTGAATGAATAACATGAGGATGGTCTTCCTGATTGAGCTTACAATAACCTTAATTTCAATCAGGAGAGACTTCCTCGGAGTGAACAATTACTTTACTACCACATGCACAAACAACAATGATAAATGTCAAAAGTCTTAGCAATTAGACCCCACTGTGACCCCCTTTAAATGTGCTTCACTTACCACCAACTCTCTGAAGATGCTCATAATTTTCACTCTAACTGCGTGTAGCTATTAGCGCAGGTGTTTGTGAATTGGGCTTTTTTGCAAAGAGGTTCATTTGCATAGAAAGGGGCTAATTTTGCACCAAATGTATGCATATTACCTCATTTAAATACATGCAAATAGCACCTGAGCACTGAGATGCACACTATGTGCTTGGCAGCGCAGTTAGGGATACATTCTTTTGTGAATTCGTACCAAGCCGTACTTTGATATCCTACCTCCATCAAAACAGGACTGTGAATGTGCCATGTCCTCAAAAGTGGTAAAAATAAGTGTGTGCAAGTGTAGATATTTCTGTGTGTGTGTGTGTTGTGCCCCAGATCTCTCTACCTGCTGACTTTACCTCTGGAGTGGCTTATTTATAAGGGCATCCACCAAGTGTATTTAAAGTTTGGGTGAAATTATTGTTTGTCTCTCTTTCCCTCTTTTCTTCCAGACATGTGCACCCCCTTCCTGAAGATCTATAGTTACCACTGCTCGAATCATCCTACACTGAATCTTCCATCATTTCTGCATGTGTGTGTGTGTGTGCCAGTGTGATTTTTTGTGTGTGTCATAATCTCATAATCCATAATAATAACGAATGTCATTTTCATAGCAAACTATTCGAGAGGCTAGGGCTGGGCGGTATGACCTAAAATTTATACCACAGTATAGTTTGAATGTGGAACAGTAACAAATTTGCATTATCATGATTTTAATGCCTTCAGATAAATTGTTTTAAGTATCAATGCAGTTAACAGTGGTTTTGGCAGTAGTGATTCACACTTGATGGAAGTTAAAAGCTCATTACACTCCAGAGCAGAAGGTTGTGTGTATATCTGGTGTGTGATGGTTGTTTGCTCCACTGTCTCACAACATCCGCAGTCCAACTTGTTATGGGTTTAACATACTGTGAGATCAGCATTTTTTCAACATTGCCTTAGAGCCATGTCTCTCAGCTGCCTGTATGGGCACCATGTCTTAACATAGATGCACAGTTAGTTCAAGTGTAATGTTCCTCCACATCAGACAGACAACTAATATTCAGCAACTCAGCAAAATTATGTCTGTCAGTGATGTTTGCTTGTGTCGGAGCCGGAGAACATTCTCAAACATTCCCCACACATGGAGGTTTCCTTTTTTTTTACATCTTTTTCACAGAAGACATTTTGACTTATTATAGAAGGAAAAGTAGGTGCTGCAAATCATATCAATGATGGCTATGGTTTTTTTTTAAGCGTCCCAGTAAATTATGACAGCATATGTGTCGATGATAACTCCCTATTCACTATATAGTGCATTATAATTACCCCCGCCATTTTCTTTAAGTGTAAAATGTAAGCTCTCTATAGTGCCTGCAAAAACTCCTACAATGGAACGAAAAAACGTAGTGTCCATTGTAATGTTGTCACGATTGGAATTTTTAACTTTGATAAAATAATGAATATATTGATATTTATGACCATGTTTGATACCACAGGGAAAAATTGATATAAGGCAGACTGGAGGCATAATGTTTTTGATTTTTCATAACAGCTAAATATAACAAGGCTTGTGTACTGTATGTTTAGCATAACAGCACTTACGATAAATTACCTCTGACCATAATCAAAAGAGTAGGAGGAGACGGACCTATGTAGACACTGCAGAGGTGTGTGTCAACTCGCTGTCGGAAACAAGAGAGAGCGAGAAAGCAAAGTATCATTACTGTGGAAAATGCAGATTGAAACAGTTTCAAATATTTGGTGTTGACAATAGTGATATTTCAATATTTTTGCATGTACACTACTTTTTATGAACAATCTCAGTAAATTATGTCACATATTTAAAGCGCTGCCTCTGTCAGTGGTAACAGACAGTGATAATGGATAAGGAGAATAACAATAGAATAAACTACTGCATATCTGTTAAACAGGGAGTAGTAAATGAATGAAAGACAAAATGATATCAGACAGATCCAGCGTGACAGTGACCCAGCCTGAACAACACAAGGATCTTGAAAATGAAACTTTAAATAATGTGACACGTCAAACTGTCTGCTGTGAATAAGGCAGATTTAACGGTAATTTCTTTACCTTTTGGTCCTTCTGTCTTTACTTATTCATCTGCTTTATATTAACATAAACAATTTGTACATGTAAATGTGTGTGCACTTGTAAATGTATCTATCAGTGGACTTCATCGTCGTAACACTTCCACCAACAGTGGACTTGAAAGCCAACAGGGGACATTTTTAAGGTCCGCTGTAATATATATTCCTCTGTTAGCGATATTAACGTGTGTGTGTGCCTGTGCATATATGTGTCTAACAGGATGCAGTACGCTGATGTTTTTATTGGCCCGTCAGTGACAATGTCTAAATAAACACCTGCACCGGATCCTTTCGGACCACTTTATAAGAATTTACAGTTCAAATGAATTATATATGAATACAAACAGCATAGCCAAATGTTTATATTTCTACTGTATGTCATTACTGGTTATACCGTCCATCCCCATGAGTGTGCCTGAACACAGTAGTTCTAGTAGCAGGTACAGAGTTCAGTCTGTCTGTTATTGTATTCATAGGGTTAAAATTGTTCCAGCACTGGATAACGAGTCTGTTGTTAGAGTGACGAGAACTGACTACAAAACAACATTTTTGTCAAACTCAAAAACATATTAAAGACAGATTTAAAGTGAAAAACTCACATTGCAACCACAATCACATAACTCATGTTGATGCCAACCGTTAATACAATATAATAACATTAATATTCATGGTGTAGGGAAAGGCGAATATTAATATGGCATTAATTAAAGTAATAACATGAACTACTTTTACTTGTCCAATGATTTTGTAGTCTGTTTCTAGTCTTTAAATCTGATTTTCTAGTCCGGTGAAGCGGGATAGAACAGGAATGCTTTCGGGGACTGAGAGTGAACGTTCAGAAAACCACGGCAATGTATACACAAACATTTGTCAACTAATCTGACAAACCACAAGACAAAACAACACAATAAAAGTAAACTACTGATGCGACAGGGAACAAACATAGGTCAAATGGAGTCTAGGAAGACCTAAAACATTCACAATGCCAGATCATTCAACAGCTGAGTGTTGGTTAGGGGGAATTGTTTGAAATAGTTAAGAACCATAACCAGTAGGCAATTTTAGGGGGGACGCCATCCCCTTTGCGAGCAAAATGACCAAAATGCATCCCCTTTGTTAACCTGCCATCCCTTTCTGGAAAGTATCTGTTATACCTTGAGCATCTGATGAGGTTGCAGGTGGGGAGTCTTCTTTCATAAAAAAGGTAAAAGCTGACTTCAGTATGTTCCATATGGCCTAGCTGAGGTCCAGTATAATCGGTGCAACTGTTCTTGCCCTATCTTAAACATATTTCAACTCTGATTTCTTATTGAAGAATGAATAAATGTTGTTTGGTTGAGGTGTCAATATTTAAAATTGTGGCACTCTCTGCAACTGAATACCAAACACTGTATAAAAATGACCAGGGTCACACACACGTGGCAATAGGTCAGTAATAAACATGGTATAACAGGGTTGAAAGGTTGTAAACATCAATCATGTTACAAACATGAAACATATATATATCTATAGATGTATTTCTATGCATAATAAATTGTGAAGTCAACTCTACATATCTTCATTGAGTTATGAGAGACACATACATGCACTCACTCCTGCACCCTGGGGGTCACTGTATCAGGCAGAGCGGCATCAACCTGGATTCTACTGTTTCCTGTCCTGTTGTTTTATAATTACACCCTTTTCTATGAATCCTGGACCACATCGTGAGACGAGAAATTAGTGACAGTTTATCAGATCCGGGAGGCTCCATCTTACAATACACCATCTTACCTTTTGTTACCAGTTCTCTTTTAATGTCAAGATATGTGTTTGTGAAGCTATTTTTGCCGGTAGACAACCAGGCTGTAGAAGAGGTTCCTCAATTTAAATCCAAATTTATGTACTTGATCATCCTAGTTAACATGATTGCCCAAACAAAAGACTATACAGAACCACAGTTAAATAGTAACCCTTACCATGATCCATCACACACAGAAAGTTGAATTTCATTTGGAGTCAATAGTACAGGAAATAACCTACCTATCCATATACCTAAACAACTGAGTAGATCTCCCAAAATGACATAAATCACCGTTCCCAAAACAAAATGGCCACATGGCCATTGCAGCCTCGTACACTCACTTATTTGTTAGGTTTTGCCAAGAAAAGTTCTTGGTAAAGGTTGTGCAAAATAACTACTTGGTTAGGGTTACTCAAGAAAAATATGTGGTTAGGTTAAGAAATAAACATCACGGTTTGGGTTGACTTCTCGTTTCACACTGGGCACAAACAGCAGTCTCCTGAATTAACGCCTTATCACAAAAGTAAATATTGGTCATGATGACCTGCTTGAATTGTCAACCTATATGGTTGTTTTCCTGAGGAGGGCAGGCTCGAAATAACACCAAATGATCCAAATGAAAATATAATATGCTTGTACAGTACATGACCGACAGAGAAGAGCCTCCTGACAATCTCTTTGTTTGTTAGCGTCTCACCATGCCATTGTACGAATTGGCATTACTCGCCAAAACAGGTAGAATTTATTATTTTTGCGACTGTAGCATGTCGGTGTACTATACTGCCATGAATGCATGTCAAAGAGTGCATATAAAAAAGAAAAAAATATATAATGAAATAAGAAACCTCTGTTAAGTTTTCACAGAAAACCACAAAAATGTGAGCATGTTTAAGCTTTCACTCTATGTAGTACTCAGGTGGTGCCATTTATGAAATGTCCCTATATCTGGAATTTATTTTGATTTCATTTTTATACGTATATTTTGCTTGGATATGTGATTTATATTGTCAGACATATTTGGTTGCACTTTCACAAGTTTCATCTGCCTCCTGTGAAATATCAAGAAACAATTCAACTTCCAATATTTCTTATAATGGAAAGAAAAGCTTCCATACAGACTCTTAAAATCCACAGTTTTTTTACTCCAACTCCAACTGGAAACCTGTTTTATAGAGATTTTAATAGAAACCCGTTGAGCGATTGCACCGTAATACAAACAAGTTCAGTGTGTATTTTAAAGCAGATTTAATATATTAAAAAGAGTTTTGAAACTGACAGCCTAGCTTGGTCTCCAAAGTAACGCCTTGACCTCAAAGCGGTGATTAAAACTGTAGATATTGTTTTGCACATTAACACATTTATACAAATTCTAATATACTCACAGCTGAGCATGTGGATATGAGGGAAATAAGGAAAATGTATAAAGCTCACTTTATTAATTAAGATGGTATATTGAAATGTGACGTTGTTCAAACATGGCATGGTGATGTAATGGTTGAATGGGAAATGTATTGTGTATTTATTTGATGATTTATTTGGTTGGAGCGCCCTAAAAAATGAAAATATTCTCTCGATAAGATTATCTATATTTAATGTCAATTTTACATGTTACAGCATGTGAGCTTTGTTTATCTCTGATTGTCCTATGATGTATTAAGTATGTTGTCACAACAGGCCTGATGACTGTAATGCCTCAAGCTGGTTGGCTGTGTCATCCAGTTGTGGGAGTGTGGTAGTGCTTCCAAATTTGGAGGTCTGGCCAGTCCTGGTTTAAAAAAAAAAAGAAAAACTGTGTACAGGTCTATGTTTAGGCCTATTATTATTTTTCTATTGTTGATGATGTTCTAATTTACGTTTTATTTGGCATCACAATAATATATTCACAATTATGTGTTGCTCTGTGATGATCGATAAAGTGTATATGACCATTTAACACCAATCATGCCGTGAAGAACAACAATGAAATGGTGATTTATCAATATCTCTAAATAGTTGGTGAAATGCTCATAACTGTAGAGTTGTTTGGTTGTGAGAGCCCCTGACCCTGTCACCTTTCCTGGTACGCGGCTGTGTGTGTGCGTGTGTGTATGTGTGTGTCTGGTCATGCATGTTTAAGTTTCAGGGTCTTGACCCATAAGGTGATGGCAGGTTAACATTTGGGGCAAATTTAATGCAGTTATTTCCAGGAAGGTTTTGTTGGCAATATGAAGTTACGTACATTACTGTACATTGTAAATACTAATTTCTCAATCAAAAACAAGTGAACAAACATTAGTGCTGTATCATTTACTAGACAGATTTATCATTGTGCATCACTGTTTACCAACCTCTGGCTATGAGTTTGCCCTGAATAGTTGCTCTTGTGTCACTTTAAATGTTAGTGAACACCAAACTAATGCTTGCACTGTGCTGCATCTGAACGAGCAGCTGTCATTACATTATGTATTTTAAATAAAGATGATTTAGGAAAACTTCACTGTTTTTTGTACCTTTTTTATCCATACACTGTTGTCCATAGCGGCTTATGCTGTTCAAGTTTGCCTGGGGCTGTATAGCCGATGTCAAATTATCCCCAAATATAAGGGGAGGTTTGGTTGATAAAAATCTTGTGGCCATATACATAAATCCTATTGATTACATTTACTCAATATTTGACAAAGTCATGATACTGGGTTGGTATACCACCAGTCTATAGATAACATCTACACCCGAGGACAATTTAGAGTCCTCACATCATCTAATCACGAAACGAGGAAACACACAGAGCATAGGGGAAACCGAACCAAGTCATGGGGAGACATGCAATCTCCACACCTAAAGTCCCCAGCAGGGAACCAACTGACTGGTGGATTTGAAGTCTTCATGCATCACTGTGCCGCCTCAATCTATTATAACCCCCACATATTTTTACCTCCCACAATGTTTCATTTGGTTTAACAAACCGTCCTCTGATACATCAACCTGGCCTTTGTTTCTGAGAATGCCATATCACTTACATGTTGTATGATAGAGTATCATCTATTTCTCTTTGACACCACCACATCTCAGGTATTGTACGTATGTGGGCAGTAACTAGTCAGAAAGACAGAAAGCCAAGCTGTACTCTGATCTCACCAGAGAGGACAACCTGGAGCTGCTCCGCTGAGAATCAGCCAGAGGTGACTTTGTGAATGTAGAGTAAGTATTTTCAGCCTTTGCAGACAAACAGGATTCAGGAAACAACCCTAGTATGAATGCTTATCAGACACAAAAACACAATACAAGGCAGTTTTTATCACTATTTCCTGGAAAATCCTATCGAGGTGACAATGATTTTAACTTTCATTGCAGCAGTGCTGAGGTAAACAGTAAGACCATGGCATTCATGTTAGAAAACTACCAGCTCTGTGCTTGCAAGCACTTGATTGGCCAGTGCAGCACTGTTCCGTGTGACGATGCGATACGTTGCGCTAACAGGTAACCCTTGGCACCCCCTGCCTTTGCACCCCCACTGCGTCAGCCCAGTTGGAACGAAGGGGTCCGCATTTTGTCTGAGCGCGGCCGAAGAATTGTTTCATTGATCGTTATCACAGTTTACAGCATTTTTTTCGCACTTATAACAATATACAGTAGGTGCTGCTGTAAAGCAGGCCACAGTGCAGCCTGTCGATTTGAGCCACAGAATGAGAAAACACTATCACTATCCACCTATTTCTTTATTTGTTTTGTATTGTATAAATAGTTAGAAATAAGCATTTTTTTTTTTTAAATCAATACACTACCTTTAAATATCGCTTATGGCTCTCCATCCTTTTTAAAATCACATTGAAGAAACAACTATGGAAGTAACTATTAAACGTTCATTTTCAAAATCAGCAAAAAGTGCGCAATCAAAAATTGGCGATAAAGGAGTATGACACACTTAATGCACTTAAATCCAGAATAATCTATCAGACTTGAAGATCATATGAAACTTTCTTGCGGATATATGAAGCAACGGAAATGGATGAGACCAAACAGGTGCATTAAACATGCTAGTTGCAGTTCCACTCCACACACACACACACACACACAGAGAGAGAACAAGGGATCCTGCAGTCGTTGTAGTGAAATCTTATCTATACTGTACACATGCCAACATCAAGCAATCTCAAACTATTCTCCTTACGTCCAACTCAAAACTATGAGACCATATAAGGCTGCACAACAACGCCAAGTGAGAGGCAGCAAACCTCCAACATAAATTCTCAAAGGAGGCCGGCTGCATGTCCTGCACAGGTTTCACTACATATTAGCCGTGAAGTCTGGTACATACAACTCCACTACACACTTCCAAAGCAGGTATTCGTGTGTGTGAGTGAGTGAGTGAGTGAGTGAACGAGTGAGTGTGCGTGTGTGCCAAATCCAAATGTACCGCAGACCTGTTCTTAACTTTAGATGGGACTCACCTTCTGATGGTCCCCGTTCCCCACGACAGACAGGATGGACGGACAGACAACAGGAGCAGAAATCGCAGGGACAAAAAAAGACAGGGAAAAAAAAAGAGGAAAAGGATGAAAAGACAGGAACAGATGAAAGATTTACAAGCATGTTACAACATGTAAAAAAAACAACAAAACAGAAAATAGAGAATGGTTTTTGGAGCAGACAGATTGACCCGCTCAGATGAAGTAAAAGAGGAAGGACAGAGGAAAACGAGAGGTAGAGAGAGGCCCACCCCACTTGTCCTCCTCCACTCAGGATGCTTTCTGAAATCTGCTCACTCACCGGCTGGTGCAAAGAGAGAGAGAGAGCGGGAGGGAGGGAGGGAGGGAGGGTAGGGAGAGGAAGGGGGAGGGGGGATGGAGCAGGTCGTAGTGTGGGGTGAGAGGAAGGTTAATCAGAGTGGGAGGTGAAAGTGGGTGGTGGGAGAGGATGAAGGTATGGAGAGAGGGAGAGAGAGAGAGAGAGGGGGGAGAGCTCAATGTCTCTCTATGTTCGGACCGGCTCAGCTGTGTGGCTTCACTGCAGCATTTCACTGCCTTGGCCGTCCCAGAAACAGATCCTCCCTCCCTCCCTCTCCCTCCCCTCTCTCATCTCACCTCCCTGCTTTGCCTCCTGTCATCTCTCCTCCCCTCCGCTCCTGTCGTCCCTCCACCTTCTCTCCTTTTTCCCTGTCCACTCCTTCCTCGTTTTCCTCCTTCACCTCTCTTCCCTCTCACCCTTCCTGATCCCTCACATCCATCCCTCCTCTCATCAGTGTAATGTCCTCTTTCGCTCCGCCTTCCTTCCATACAAAGCGTCCAAGGTCACCCTGTCCAGAGGCAGGTGTGTGTGTGTGTGTGTGCGTGCACATGTGACTGTCGTGCGTATGCAAAGATGCACATGTGCATGTATCAATTCATGTTTGCATGTCTCCCTCTTATCATATACATGTGTATTTATCTATGTACCTCTTGTATCTATTCATCTGCATGAAGCTTGCCGCATTAAGGCACCATATTGCTGTCGCTGCTCCCCACACACACTTTAACCCGGAATGATATCAAATGTCAAGCAATGGATCACCGGACAGCCTATGGATGTGTCCGTGTGCATGCATGTGTGTATGTGCGAGAGTTACAGGGATCAAGCATCCATCATGTCAGTTGGATTGTTAAAAAAAAACAGGGAGCACAACACATGAAGTGAGAAAAAAGGGGTATCTTTTATTATTTTGAAATATGTCATACATTATATTTATTAGTATTTTTTTGTTTAAACCAAGATGCACGACAAAACACAAAATGATTATTACATTCATCACTGAAAAAGCAGTATAATAACTGGCAGGCTATGAGATAATCACAGAATACACTACAACCCACAAAGTGCCAAAACTCTAGGGAGCAGAAATTGATGCCAAAACATCTCACATATCTGTGGCGCCAAGTCATCAGAGAAATGACAAAAATGTGTTGTATGTTGCCAAGACATCAGAGAAATGTGTCGTCTCACTTTCAAAAGGCAATTATGCGTTGCAGTAAGAAGAGACTTTGTTGCAGTTCCTTTGGAAAATCCATGTCAGTGTATCAATGCCACTTGTTTCTAACATTAAATATTATATAGTGGATTTATATTGCTCTTTGTGAGCGAATATTGGTTCTCACAACCGCACAAGAGAATCAACCCAAGAAACAGAACTAAAACTATAACGCAAAGGTATGCAAAGATATCTGTGTGGTGGCTAGAAAGGATTCAAGCATCTGTGCCTGCAGACAAGCTAATCTGTGGCGGTGTAGTGGGTGTACTGAATCTGAAGTGACTGTGGTGATTTTGTGTATGACAGCTCTGATGCATGAATCATTTCCTGTGAAATGTGGATGGGCCAACTGGTCAGGGTTCAGTTATGTTCCGCAGTACAGTAGGTGATGGTGGGGTTTTACCTGGCAGATGATGAGCAGTTCCGATTTGGCAAGGCTTTGCAAGTCTGCGATGTGTCAATCAAAAGTCGGTTCATCCACCGATGATGTCCAACAAGGTATTTGAACTCTAATGAACACTAAATGCCTTGCTTGCTTATGATAAGTGACTACAAGTATAGAGAATCAAGCCTTGGTTGTGGCCCTGTGTGGCTCTGATGTTGGTGATGACACCGTTGATCTCAGTGTGTGAGGAAGTCATGAATCCTGTGAACGAGGTCAGACTGCACATTCGGGTTGAGGACTTTGGTGATCCTTCACTGCCAATGTCCTGTGTTGAAGGCTGAGCTGAGATTGATGGCAGGTGTGCTATGACCGTGTAATGTCCTGGTGACTCCATGTTGTGTAAGGTGTTGTAAATCACACCACTGCTGCCACTGTGCACCTAGCAGGCAATTTGTAAGGCATGTAAAGTAATTGTGCGTTCACATTCTCCGCGGATGGTACCCATTTACAGAGCTGGGATGTTGTTCTTCCGACTTTTGCGCGTTCATGAGCTTCAAAGTGATAATGTGGAAACGTGGACTCTACAAGGACGATTTACTTACCAATCTCAGTCACTCTACATGGACAGCAACTGATGGTTACAAATTAAAACCATCTTACAAATCATATGACGTGAAAGACAAGAAAATCAACTATCTTTCTGAAGAATTGCCTTCCCTACATTCAAGGGATCGTTTTCCGACATCACACAAACGCACTCGACAGGACATGTCAAGGCCGTGGACACGGTGGTCTTCTACAGTGTAGTCACCTTTGCTGATGGTGATTTAATGAACAGATGATGTAGGACAGGCTCAGCTTCGGTGGACACATCTCAAAGGATGTTGTCTGGGCCTTGTGCCTGGTTTGGCTTGCATCTGCCAAGCTTTCTTTGCAGAAAAAAAGCTGTGAAGTGTTTAATTTGGGTGAATTGTTATATCAAACTAGAAGCAGTGGTAAGATGTTCAGGAACCACTAATGGCTTAGTGTTAGTATAGCTGTAACACTGATCCTTGGTTTGTAGTCAAATGTACCAAACGCCTAGGGCTAACATTTCATAATTATCTACAAAAGTGTTGCTTGTGCAGTATACAGCCAAAAAACAGCATTTACTAAAGAAAGCAAATTAAAATAAAGTAAATCCAGTACATTATCTTCAACTAAATCAATAGTATATAAACATCTTTCAAAGGATTTATGCTTTTATTCCCAAAAAGCCCATCCACACGCAATGAAAAACAGAAAATGGAAAGAGAGGTAAACATGGGTCATTTGATAGAAAACTTACCGGTGGACAAGATCACATCTTACTAATGCATCAGCCTGCCAAATCAGAGGTAGAGCCAGAGCGTGAAATGGGAGACACACGAAAGCAGACACGGGAGTAAATGATGAGTTATATCAGTGGTCTGTGGTATGGGTGAAAAGCGCCCAGCCCGTATCCGACTCAGAGACCCTCTTGAGTAAGGCTGACTCAGCTTTTACCGTGCTGGGTGCATGTGCGTGCATGTGGCAGCAGTTATCAGCCACCCACCCCTCCCCACTTCATTCTATCCCCTCCTTCTCTCTCTCACTCTCCCGTCACCTCTACCTCTGCAGTACCTCTCCTGCTCATTCCTCCCTGTGCCGGCCGGGGAGACGCGCGCTTTCTCGCTCTTCTGCCTTGGCTTCTGGCTCTGCTCCAGCATCCCTCCGTGCCTCTTGCGTGCTCTCCTCCCACACCCCACCCCCCCTAGCCTATGTCTTCCCCGGTGGGGCTTGTTGGCCAGCCTGATTCCCCGGCTGTTGCTGCTGCTGCTGGAGCAGTGGAGCTGTCTGCTACGCCGCTACCGCTCTGCATCGCTACCCCTCTCTGCCTCCTGCCTCGCACTCTCCTTTGCTGGATAATCGTCACCTAGTCTACAAGAGACGGCGACAGAGGACAGCAAAGGAGGGAGGGAGAGAGAGAGAGAGAGAGAGAGAGAGAGAGAGAGAGCTCTTCATTCAGCTGCTGCATTCTTCAGTTTATCTTACCCCGTGCTGCCGGAGCGCAGCGCAGAGAAGGACTGGTCGCGGGAAAGCTCCCTGAAGGAATTTTATCCTCCTCTCTTTGCGCTTCCACCCTCTGTTCATTCCTGGGACAGAGTGCAGAGGAGCAGAGAAGAGGGAGGGACTGGGAGCAGGACTCAGCTGCACAGCTCAGTGTCCCGCCTTGCTCAAGAGACACACAAGACAAACACGCACACACATTTGCAGAGATTGGAGTGACCAGACTGGGGACAGAAGACACGCAGACAGACAGCCACACAGACAAACAGACAGACTTGGTGTCATGGCGTCAGTGGACAGCTCCGGTTCGAGTGTTTCTGGTCGGCGGAGATCAGGGGATCTACTTCATGCTGGTCTGGCAGTTGCACTGCTGCTGGGTGAGTTATACTTCTCTCTATGCCGTTAGCTGCCCTGTCATCCCTCACTCCTCCACTATATTTCTACATTTCACCAGAACATTGTACTTCTGTCCTCTGCTTGCATGCCAGCTTGTGATTGGGTGAACCCCTCTTCTTTTCTATACATCCAAACTTGTTTCCATGCCATCAAAACCTTCCTCTTTTGCTTTTTTCAGCTCCCATTGTTTCAGTTTTTTCAACATCGCTCTGAATGGGTGGTTCACAGCTGTCACACTAAATCCATACCTTTTTTTATTATTATTTTTATTAGTCAACACCAACATCTGCTGTTCTGTTTGCTCTGCTTAAGCTCTCCTGTCTCATGAGACTCTTTCCGCACCTGAGGGCTAAAATGTACAGTGATGTCACAGGTGATGTTTACTTGTTGCTGTACCGAGGGCATCAAGGTCAATAACATCCAACCCTCACCGATCCAAACTTGGACATGTTAAATAGCTGGCTGAGCGACGGGCTGAATGAGGACTTGACACGGTGGAATTTCCAAGGGAAAATGGAGCAAATGTAGAGAACCTTATGGATCAGAGTATATCAAAACATTTGTAATCGCGACAGTTCACATCTGTGTGCGTGCGTGCGTGCGTGCGTGTGTGTGTGTGCTTGTAGTATTACTGGTAGTGACGTAGCGATGCAGTGGTGATCTGTGCTTTTGCTCAAACACTCCCTGATTTTGTTGTAGCGCCCAATAGTGCCCCCACATCCCAACATTTCCTCCTCTAGTTCTTAGTTCTTTTGAAACTCAGCACAGCTGATCTATAAGGCACAAAAACAAGATGGAGGAGTGTATGTGAAGAACTTCATTTCACTGTCATCCGTAAGTGAACTATATCAACTTATGATATGTCATATTATGCTGGTACTCATAAATGGTAATCAAGTCCATTCTACACCCAAAAATCTAGTGCATAAAAATGTTGTTTACACTCTTTTAATTGTTTACTTTCACATTCATTAAGTCTTATTGTTACTTGGGAGTTTTTCAGGTAAATGGTCCACAAATATTATTGCTGTTACCGGTAAAATTCACACTGTTTATGTTGTCCAACCGAGGCATTAGGAAAAAAGTTATGCCCCACATCAAATGACCTTAGCTGGATAAAACTCATTTGTGTTCCACTTTGGTTGAGATTATGCCAACATGGCAGATGACTGATCCTCTTCCGCGGGAACTTCCACTCATTTCTGTCATTTTTTCAGTCACAATGGTCCCAGTAGGACCAATCTGACCTCAGCTTAGCACACACTAAATGCTCGTACATATTGCTGTCACCATGACATGGAAAATGGGCTGGATTTATTAAGATTAAACATTAATGATGGACATGTAAGCTCACAACGAAATATTAGTTTAAGAAAACAGGACAAAATTACAGGTTGCAGTCATGAGGTCACACAGATACAATTGCTGAAAAAGAGCCAGGTTGAACACCATCTCGTCATTTATTTGGCATTTTACCTGCAACATTTTGACACTAAACCATTATGCTAAAATGTCAGTAGCTCTTGTTCTGAAATGTCAGTTAGTAGAATGTTGTACATTAAACAAATACTGAGAAAAAAATGCTTTTTTTTATTTGGATATGTTAACGTATTATGTGTGTGTGTGCATATATATATATATATATATATATATATATATTGTCGACCACAATTTCAGACCATGCTGACCTCATAAGCATTGGAAAATGATCAGAAACTAGAACCATTAATGGTAATGGCCATGCTTGTAATTCTACACCAAGATAAACCACAACATCTGTTCCTGTCAGACTTTCCCAAAGCATTTGTTTGAGTAGAGTTCTTATGTGACCTAACGGTAAGCATCTGCACTGTATTTTTGATTAAGTATTTTTTATGGGTAGATCAATTTCTTAGCAGCATCAAAACACCATCAGACTCTTGTAATAGGACTAGTTGATCCTGAATGTCATGAATAAAACTCAGACAAAACTTAAGATAAGCCTTTATTATCTCCCTTAGGAGAAATTTGTCTTGGGCATTCGAGAGAACACAGGTGACATAGCAGCACACAATCTCTCCACATACACACAATGTATGTAAACTATCAGCAATAAAACTTGCTGATAGTTCACTACAGGTAACCAGTTTGGACTGCGACGTACTGGGATATGCATACATTACATTTTGACTGTATTACAGATTCTCAGTTTTTTGGGGGAAACTCCCTGCTAACATCAAATCAAAGGCACCAAAATGTGTCTTGAACTTAGCTTCGGTTATATGGGTTAGTATAGCGTAGAGTTGGATGCCAGTCTGTGTCATTAGTTGTGTTGCTTCACCCTTGGGATACTTAGTGTTGTAATTAGTAGGTCACCTTATTTTATTTTGTTCTTAATTTCTTCAAGGTCTGATGAATTCTGCGTCATCTGACGGAAGATGAGACCATCTTGTTTCCAACGTAAAATGACAAAAATGGACTTCATAGATTTGTCACCAAAAAGTTAAATGATGTCCCAGCCCTGTGTAGTGATGTGGACTTTCACGCCTCACAGGCCACCTGAAAGTTAGTGTGTTGACAGTGTTTTACAGGAATCTTCCTCCCTCTTCTCATTCCTGGCAGCACTGTCCATCTCCATTCTCCAACATTACAATACTCGTGTGGTTATATCGCTCAATATGCACATTACTAACATCTGTTGAACTTTCATGCCTGCATAAAAACCCACAGCTGTGTCTCTTCTTTATTCTAACAGGCTAATCTTTGCCAAAACACAACTGCCCCTTTCCAAACAGGAAATAAAACACAAATGAAACAAAAGCCCCAACCACAACCACATAAGCACTTAAGGGAAAATAAGATGAGAATCTGAGGATAAGAAGTTCTGCCTCACTACTTAACTGAGAATATACAGCACATCATTTTATGAAAATCAGAGATTTGATATGTTAAACACAACAGCAATTTGCTATCAGGTGTGTCCAATCCAAAGACCAAAATTATGTCCTTTGGATTAAACTATAACGCTCAGTATTCACATGTGGAGTTGCCACTCATGTTACAAGCCTTCATTACAACAGGACCACGAACAAGAATACTTCATGAATCAAATATGCTGTTCAGAAAAACAAAGATATGTAATCCAAAAAAGAGTTAGGAGTAAGGATATGCAAACACAGAAAAACTGTCGAATAAACCCTGGAATGGTCTCACATAGCCAGACCTCTCTCCATAATGCAAATCCAGCACCAACCCAAACATCAGAATTAAGGTTAAGGCACAAAAAACACTTGGTTAAGGGTTGGGAAAGCATCGTGTTTTGGCTTAAGATATCTGTTTTGGACACCACAAAAACAGACGGGGATGCCTCCAGGTGTCCTTAAGAATATCCGTCGATGTGACACGAACTCCAGCCGTCCGTTTGGTAGCCTTGTTAGCTGTAATAATTTGCCACAAACCTTCCCCTCCCTTTCCTGCTGTGGCAGATGGCTATTAAGCATATAATGTAAATGTAATACGCCACTTTTGGTACACATGTAAACTGTGGACGTTAATGTGGTTTGCAGAGACGTAGGCTGCTAAAATATCCTGACGACTGGGCGGCGAGCACTTAAGCAACGTCTGGCCGCAACCATTATCATTCTGTTACAGGGGAAAAATATGCTCTGGCTAGATTGTATTTCGTTTAAACAATCACAGTGGTCTTGGATGGCGCAAAGTCCAGGAAGAAGCATCAGTGCCCCTGCAAAATAATGTTGGGGTGAACATGTTTTGGTGGAACATTTGCATGGTTAAATACTTGCAAAAGAAAACGTGAGAAATGCTAGCTTATATAGGTTTGTACCATTAGCAACCAGATTGGGATTCCTTGCCACTTTTAGAGGTTGTTGTTAAGGGTTTTGAAAATGCTATCGCGCAGATAGCAGAAGAGAGGAGAATGCCGGGCCATGGCAAGTTTATACCCACAGTCTACATCTGGTGAGTCAGACTACCCTCGCATTAAACCACTTTCATAAGATCTGTGCTGCCATATGTTAACGTAAGGGATTATGTAACACGTTTTCCTAGAGAATAAAGTACAGGAAACGTCAAGAGTTTTGATGCAGGGTAGCCCAGGTTATAACAAGAGTAATCACCAGTAACATATCATCAGTAGTTGACATGTAAATGTGATAATTACACCGCATGTTGTCACTTGTCTGCGTGTCTATCACGTTACATAAGTGTGTATCCATATGTGTACATGCAGCAGACTAAACGTGTCCCCACCTTGGCCGCTGCTGATTGAGTTACTTAGCTGCTGTTGTAATTCTCTGCCCTGCTGTCAGTCATTCACCTTGGAGAGGAGGACATCTCACTCCCCTCACCTCTTCCCCTCCATCCCTCGTGACCCTTTCAATCACTTCCAACACACTTTACCTCCTTCATTACTCCTGCTGCCCCCATTCATCTCTCTCTTCCCTACCCATTCCCTCCCTTCTCTCTCCCCCTTCCCGTCACTTCTCTCTCCCTCCCTCCCTCCTCCTCCTCCTCCTCCTACTCCTCTTCTCTCTCTTTCTCATAGAGGTAACAGTGTCCTCGGTCAGTTCTCTATGGGTTCACTCGGAAATACATTAACCCTTCAATCTCTGGCCTACTTAAAAATAAAAAAATAAAAAACTCTCACCTTGACAGTCTGCCAAGGACACACACCGTTAGTTGCTTTTCCTCCCATCAGTGATTCAGATATTGATGTTTCCCAAATGGAACAAAGGGACATATGATAGTGGAGCTAAAAATATCATACATTCCAGCCTATTACTCATGTACGCACACGCACATACATGACTACTAGCATAGTGAATTACTATGCTATGCGAATCTGTGGGTGTTGTCAGGACAAACTGTAAAGACAGAAGAAGAGTAGAGAAGAGGAAGGGGGTGGAGAGAAAAAAGATAGTAGAGAGCAGAGGTGTAAAATGAGGGAGGTGTTGAATCTATTTCTAGGCATGAAGGGGGGGACACTCCTGTCAGATATGTAAAACATCACCATGCTT
This sequence comes from Pagrus pagrus, assembly GCF_965226575.1. Taxonomy (NCBI): domain Eukaryota; kingdom Metazoa; phylum Chordata; class Actinopteri; order Spariformes; family Sparidae; genus Pagrus; species Pagrus pagrus. The sequence goes on along the minus strand of NC_140188.1, from coordinate 20,618,061 downwards.
CCAGTGTGGACTGACACACTACGTAGGCCATGCAGAAGGGTGATTCTCCCTTGTTTTCACATGTTTTGTTTACCATTATTATTCCCTCTTGATAACAAACCTTGCATAATGGCATTGTGCTAGTAATTTTGTATAGACGTCTGAAGATTATTTATTAATGAACTTAACAGTTTAAAAAGCACTTAGTCAGTTAGTGGCAGAAAACATTTCAAACCTGAAAGATGCCATTGATTCCATCACAAAAAAAGAACCAAACAAACACAGGCCAGCTGTGCTCAGCTCTCCTCTTCTTATTTAGTTATAGCATCCCTGAGGAACAAGTGCTGAGATCAAGTGAGACAGAAGGATTGAGAAAAAGAAAGATGGAGTGAGAGAGAAAGAAAGTGCCCGACGCTGTTAAAAAAAAGAAAGAATAGTCAGAGCCCATGAAAAGAGAGCGAAACCAGAAACAGACAAGAACAAGGAGAACCCAAATGGCCCGAGTCGCTGCTGAAAGCAGAGGAGACGAGTCGTGATGACTACAGACGAGAGGTAAAAATATATCGGACGTTAGAAGACAAGAGGAAAGGGCTGAGATGGAGAAGACAAAAGAGCAAATTCAGAAAAAGAAGTATAACCAAAGCACATACACTGAAATAATGCTGTACTTTTAATGCAACATTCAGAGATTGAACACTTTACTGCCATATCAACTTGACAGCTTCTAGAAAACTGTTACTTTGAATTATTTTTGAGGCATTTTTAAAGGGGAATTTGTATTATATGGCCAGAAAGATACAACAGTGCTGACATTATGTCACAAAACTCCTATGTACTGTGATGCAGAGATATTATAATATATTCTTGTTCATCGAGAGGTGAAAGTCTGATAGCCCCCCAACTGTCTGAATTCAAGTTTCTCTCTTTTAGCGAACTAAGACGAGCTTAATGCCATCTTGAAACACACTTCATTTTAACATGCACCGAAACAGTCTTAGTTTGTCTTTCCACAATCACCTCTGGTTTGGTTTCAATAAATACTCAATTGACAGAATAAGATGTGAAAATATTTTAGCTCTCCACGTCGTTTTCGCACACTGCTGATGGCCGACTTTCTTTCTCTCCTCTCACGCTGCATGCCTCTCCTGCCTTTCCGTCCTTGGTCACAGCTGGTGTAAATCACCTCTGTACTGTGTCCAATGTCTTCAATCTGGCATCTGTCAGTCTCAGAGGCTGTGTTCACTGGGTGACTGAGCCCGGTCGAGCTGAGCCTCATTGATTGCAGTAACTACCCCAGTCATCTGAGGTTGCTCTGCAAGCTGAAAGGGTAACTTAGCCCCAAGGCTAACTTAACTGCTTGCAAACAGCAGCTAGTTGCTACAGCCAGAGATGGCTACAGCAGAGGATGGTGTGCATCAGTTAGCGGTCATGCTCACCCCTATAGTTTTGGAGCTACCTTCAAATTCTGCCAAATTCTTACCAATTACACCTTTAGTGGACAAATCTTTCTAGTTAGTTTTTCTCTTGAACATTGATACTTGACAGAGCTGACAGTTATTAACAAGGTGAATTCATGCACTGCAGATTTAATTACTTTAATTGCTGTTGCCCTGATTATTACAAAAAACAAAAGGACTGAATTAGTCAGAAGTAATAAGTTGGATTTGTGTGTGTGTGTGTGTGTGTGTGTGTGTGTGTGTGTGTGTGTGTGTGTGTGTGTGTGTGTGCGTGCGTGTGTGTGTGGGTGTGTATTTGACACACACTTGTTTTTGTCATAATCTGAGAGAACACTGAAAATCACAGCTGTGTTTCATTTAGTTCAGCACTAGTGGGCTTAAGGGATATATTGAAAACACCGGACAAGGAAGAAGGGAAACACAATGAAACATCTGGTTGCTGCAATGTGGTTACACTGTATTTTTGATTGTACAACACACAAAAATCTACACTGCAGTAAATTAGGAATATGTCATGACTGGGTTATTTTGAACTCTCAGTTTGTTTAATTTTTGCTCTGGCACTCTGGTTGATAGCATATGTAAAATGTTTGTAAGAAAAATTAATCAGAGGTTTAAAAGAGATTAAGTGATATGCGATGCTACAGTGTCTTACATGGCATTTTTTTAGATGACAAAATACATGTCTTTTTCATTGATACATTTATTGTAAATCTTTTCTTTTTTTCCCACACTGTCCTCATTATAGTCGCTTCAATCTGCATACAAATAACACAACTTCAGACTGGGACATTAAGTTAATACACGCATAAAAGATGCCAGGTGACTAACTATAAAGACCAAGAAAGTCCAACTAGAGGTTGGGGTTGATGTATGGACATGGACTTTGGCATACGTGCTGCATATAGTTCGAAATCGTAAAGTTGTGTATTTTGTATGCAGATTAATGAGACTGGAATGGTTATGACACTGGATTTTTTTTTAATTGTTATTATTTTTATATCCACAGAAGCTGCATTTTAGATTGCCAAGGTAGAATCTCAGTGCCAAAAAATAACAAAACATAGCAAACCTTAAAATACCACCCTAAAAATGAGTGTCCCTAACTGATTACAGTGGGTCCAGGGCATTCAACACCCAATGTGCTAAACAGTGATTTTATCCAAAATGACCAGAGGGACTCCAGTATTTTGGTGTTTTATTAATACGGATGTCCTCACAGAGCTCGAAGCAGGCAGGCAGTGTGAAGTTCTGAAATAGATGTAAGTCCAACACTGTTTGCACCATGTCCAAGTGCAATGTGATCCTGAGCATGTCAGTGTGGAGAGGAGCAGTTATAAATAGTCCCCAAGTGTGTGAGAGACACCAGAACAACAATCTGAGAATTACACCAGCTGTCCAATATAACCCGACGTGACATAACCAGCATAACCCGCCCGGCAAGCCCCAAATACCAATATGAGATGAGCTTTCTCTTTTGGAGATGAAAAAGTTACCACGTGTTTTCAGCAGTGCACAACAATGTCACAGGACACCAATAATACTGTGTAATGGACTGAATTGATTTTTTTGTTTTTATTTGAAAGCTTTCGTGTCCGTTGAATAGGTCCGACGGCATGACGATCATTTCCAGTCTGTCAGTCAGTTAGAGGTCAGCCAGCAATGGATTTTTAAAGGCCATTATAACGGTGGTTTGAAGCAGGAGAAAACTGATAGCCGATAAATAAATAAACAATCTTATCATAAATAACTCAATAACATCTTAACTGAGCAACTTTCAGGGAAGTATGAGTGCTATTTTGTGGGGCTTTAGATTATTATCAGGAGTCACATGAATGCAGATATTTTCAGCAAAAGTGGCCCTCAAATGATTATAAAATGACCACTGGCCCATAGTTGTGCTTTGCTTGCACCCATGGTTCAAGGGCCAGGCTTGCTAGCAAAACAGGTACAGCATGCCTTTGGCTGAGCAGCTGTTATCTTCAGCCTAATGCATTAATAATTTAATTTTATAACCAATAACCTTTAATAAAGCTCGTTTATACAAAGTTAACTTTCATTTAAATATAAATCATCTCACATGCACAATAACATTACCCAGGATTTGTGTATGGAGCCTCCCATGCAAAATGATAATGTACGTCCCCAAATGACAGGCGGAAGCCAATTAATCTGCCAAACTCTTAAATCGGTTGACCACTACGGTCCGTTACTCATATAAGTCTTTCAAAAAGTCTGGCCACCTTTCTTGATGTGCCTTCAGGAGCAGTAAAACTGTTGCTCTTCCTGAGGTTTATTCCATTTGTTTCCCTATTAAAGTGTTTTGAGGAGTTTTTTCTTAAGGACAAAGGTCATCGTGTGCTGTACAGATTGTAAAGCCCTTGAGACAAATTGTAAATTGATTCAGGCTATATAGATAAAACTTGACTTAACTAGTTCCTTACTTGGACGTAAAGGGTAACTCCACCAATTGTACACATTAAAGTGTATGTACAGGTCTTGGGAAGTACTACTGCAATAAAAGTAGTATAACGGCTTCCAGAGGAAGCTGTAGCCACAAAAGCCTTTATACTACTTTGCTAGTGCAGTAGAGCTCCCCAAGACCTGCAAAGACTCTTTAATGTCTACAATTGGGGGAGTTGCCCTTTAAAGACTGCAGGACTATGGAAATTCTTTGTTTGAGCCATGTATCTCGAGTCATTAAAATTAAAACTAGTATGACCTCTGGAACATTGATAAAGTTTATAAGACTCATAAGATCATATTTTAAAAGAGGATATACTGTATATATAATATGCAGCAACCAGCACAGCAGGATATAGTAAAAAGTACTTTTTTTTTTTAAATTAATATGCAAGTATGTGCACATTTTAAACTGTAGCCACACTGACCATCAGAGGACAATAACTGATTCAGGCCATGGGGTTACATTCTTCAGATCCCCCCAAAATCCAGTGACAATTTGTCCTCAACAAGCTTTCCGGGTGCCCCCTCTGCTTGGCCCCTCTCCCTACAATTGCTGGCACTGTGTCATCACAATGGGACTGTACAAAAAGACATGAGGAGGGGGAGAATTTCCTGGGAAAGGGAAACAAAACATTAAGTCACTTTATTTTGCACAGTGCTTCGATTATGACTTCATCACAAAGTAGAACTGATACTCTCTCCAAGCCCAAACTAACTTAAACAGGAAACTTAACTGGTGCCACCATCAGAGTCACAGCAGGAAAACAACCTGTTTTGCTGGATCAAGTGGAGATTTATAAAAAGTAACGCCCGCCAGCTGTCAGTTTACACTATGAGATGTTTTATGAAGTCACGTGACACTTACTTGGTTCTGTCTTGACAAAGGCACCTATTTTGTTTCATGTTTAACTGTACAACAGCTTTTAGTTGTGTCTGCATACTCAGTAGTATACATATAACTATGAAACATGTTTAGAGAATTTATATAAACACAACTTCAATAAAGCATTATTAATTAGTTCTTTCAGATGCCCTCTCAAAACACTGCAGCATTGATCATGGCGACATCATCTTACATAAACTGAGTTTGATACTCAGTAAATTCACTTTAACAGAACAAATGTTTAAGGATCATGAGAAATAGCTCCTAAAAATCTGAAATCCTCCCCAATGTGAAACAAAAACATAATCTCTTATTCATACTATTAAAAATAAAAGTGGAGTCGTGGAGGACAGGAATTTCATGAGCTCTGCTTACAGTATATAAGCTACTTAATTTAGTAATGCCATTACTCATCAGCTGCACTCATCTTTTACAGTAATCCCAGCCCATCATGCCAGCACACAAACATGACTTTATCCCTTGTCATTTTTGCCCTAAAATGGATTTAAAAAGCAATGTAACCTGAACTGTAATTGACCTGACAGGGCTCAACACTAACTTTTAAAAGTGGTTGCCAAGCTTTTTTCTGTTTCTTCTTTCTGTACATGTTGCACAGCCATCTAGTGGTCAGGCTTTGTACTTGTCACCTGTGAGTTCATTTGCTTTCTGCTCAGGTGTTTGCATTTATCTTGCTTCGACAAAAACGGTAAATGGTTTGTCGAGGGTTACACGACGAAGAAGGCTGTTTGCAATACTGGGCCTGTGTTTTTTTTAAATATATTGTTTATGTATTTTAACATTTCCCCATGAGTAAAACCATCTGAATAAAGCCCTTTTTGCCAGAACAGTGCCTTAAATCTTTCTTTTTTTGCACATGCACCACTGTCTGTTTCCACCTCCAACTGTGACAGCGATATTTAAAGCAACATTATGTAAAAATTGGAATTTTGTGCAATTTGGCAGCCCCCACAGTTTCTGAGTGCAACAGCACTGTCGTAAATACAAATCCCTAGGGGGATTGTAACTGATCAAAAATTAAATTCAGCATATGTAAAGTATAAATCAAACATCAAACATGATTATCGGTCAAATATAAATCAAAATTTAAATTCAAAGTTATAATATAGATCAGAAATATAAATCCTTTAAACTTGATTAACTCAAATTAAATAGCATCAGTATAAACATCAGTAACAAAAAGTTCATGATACATGACTATAAGCATTATTGGAGCTTTAGATTTACCAAAATCAATGTTAATATTACAATTAAAAAATGTAATAGTAAAAAGACATAGATTATGACCCTTTGTAATATTAAACAAAATACTGGTACAAAGAGTATAGAAGTCAGAGTCAGTCTGATACGCTGTCCTCATGTGTGACAAGACTGAGCTCACCAGTCTTACTCAAACAGCTGGTCCTAGAACTCAGAGTCAGAGTTCAGTTCTTCAGCGTTGCTCAGACAGTTGCCACTCCTTCTGATTCCTCCAATCCCATTGAATCATTGTCCCTGTCCTCGAGGTAACCAGGGATAGAAAACAGCAACAACCTCAGTCTGGCAACTGTTGCTGCCGAGAACTGCCCGTTGACTTCTATCTACAGTAGAATGCATGTTTTTGGTCTCTGATGTACTGTATATGTTTACATGTATTTTATTTTCGCAACTCTATGCGTTCTCTCTTGCTTCAGGTGTATGGAGTGTTGGTGGACTGGAGGTCTCAACAGGTAAAGTGTCAACAATTGAAGCAATGAATGGCTCCACAGTCCTGCTGCCCTGCACCTACTCCTCCTGTATTGGCATCAAAAACCTCTACTTCAACTGGCACTATAATAACAATGGAACAATGCAAAAGGTACAGCACACACACATATGCAGGCAAGCATGGGCAACATAGACATACTGTACATCTGACTTATCTTTTTATTATTGTGTATGTGTGTGTAGCTATGTGAAGCGGTGATTCCCACTGAGGGCGTGGAGCCCAGGGTCCGTGTGGACCACGATCGTGTGGACTTTGTTGGCTCCTCCAAGAACAACAACATCTCCATCCTGCTGTGGAACATCACCTTTGAAGACGAGGGGGAGTACATCTGTTTTGCCAGGAATCCGAAAGAGAAGAACCGCAACCACAGTGCTATTTTCACTCTGCTAGTGGTGGACCAAAGTATGTGACACACACACACACACACACACACTTGTATTGACCTGGTATATAAAAAAACACCTAACTTTATTGTGTACCTGCTATTAAGCAGCTTGTACCTTCAGCCAATTAAAAAAGGCTGAATCTGGTGTCTAATCTAACTCTTGTTCAGACTCTCCCTCTGCACTGTTTACGTCATCCTCCCTCACGATGTCTTCCCCTCTCTCCCTCTTTTCAGTGAAGGAGGTTGACAACACTTTGACAACAATCATTGTCTCAGTGGTGGGTGGAGTCATTGGCTTAGTTATCCTTGTCATGGTGATAAAGGCCTTGGTTGTTCACTTCCTGCTGAAGGATGATGAGAAGAAGTAAGTAGATCCCTGTTACGCTAATAAGACATGACATTGAGGGCAATTGAAGAATAATCACATAATGTTCATTATAGACAGTAATAGCTATCAAACGTATTACTTGCTACCTGGATGTGGTTTAGCTCCATTACTACTACACTAGACTATCTGTAGTGATGGCAATACGATTGTTGACAGTGCTACAGAGCATTACCCAGATAATGACTGAAACATCCCCTGCAGTACATCAGTTTCCTTCCTCTATTCAACCTCAGACTTTTCCTTCTGTCACATTGTGACTTGCATATACTTTTTTTTTGTCCATTAACATATGCATTTTCCAGGAACCCTGTGCGTTGAGCTGTTATTTTTTTATGATGATGTGAGAGTAAACTCAGACATGCATCATCAAGCCGGGTAATTGCTTTTTTGTACTGCCAAACACTGTGAAATTTTAAAGAGTGAGGTAGAGAGAGCATACAACATGACCTTCAGTACTGGTACAACAGATGACATGATCTAAATGTCATGATTTGATTCTGCTGGAAATGACAATGAGTGAGTGAAATGCAGTTTCATGGCAATTTCTAATTGAAACTGTTATCCTAACTGGTGAATTATGAGACTGTTGTACATGTTACATTTGCTACCACTTATCAATAAATGTGACAATTTGTAACTCACTCATGTGCAGATGAGTCATAAAAATATTTGGCTCCTCAGTATGACTGTACCTAATAAGAAACGAGGCTTTTTTTATATCACAGTGTTGCCTGTTCCTATAACATCTTAATTAATGTTATTACAGGGCTGTAATTACAACCAACCAAGAAGTGGCAAAGTCTGCATAGGGAGCAGGTCATGGTGAATAAATGGGTCACACACATGACTTTTCCCCAGGGGACCAGGGTTTGTGTCATATGTGGGACTTATTTTTATATTGTTGACTTATTATTTTTAGACTTTGCAAAAATTAACAAAACAATTAACAAAAATACTTGGTTAGGTTTAGGAAAAGAAGGGTTAAAATAGACCCTTTCAATGTTTACCCAATTGCTGAAAGGGTAACCTCTCCCATGTGCGTGTTTTTCCAGTCCTTTTCTCTAGTCACAAAGCTGTAACATCAGAAAAAAAGTCATTGGTCGGTGGCAATGACGTTCCTGGAGCAATACTAATTATGACGTTGTAGGAACAAGATCAACATGGCAACATCAGATCATGCACAGCAACATAGAGAGCTTCCCCAATTCTTTCTTTTCACATCAATCACAATTGTTGTGTCAGTAGTGAGTTGCAAGGCAGATATCTATTTATGAAATATGATACTAAATATAAACACAAAGAGTGGCAAGAAGCATCAAGTTATCAGGTTTTTTTAATGACTTCTTCTGACCTTTTAATTAACTTTGATATGTGTCTCAGTAAAATCTGTATTACATATTTCCAAGTTGTGTCCAAGATTATTATTTGGGGCTATAAGGGTTAGATTATATGAAATCCCTACAGTATACATTTATATATTTAGCCATTATCACTCCCATGTGCCTCCCTCCGTGAGTCTACATCTTCACCTTTGGTTTCTCTGTCTCCTGCAGTAAAGAGTGCCTGGTGAGCTCCTCAGGGAATGACAACACAGAAAATGGACTTTCAGGAGCCAAAGCTGACAACAAAGGGACACCAAAGGCATGAGCAAAATGCAAAAGTATGTCTGTATGTTTGTATATATGTTAGACAAATGTACACGCTGAGAGGAAATGCTGTTATCGATGGACTGTTTTACCTTACTAGTGGCTAACTAATACAACATGTAAATGTCTATTTTAAATCATGCTTGAGATTTGGGAGGTGTGGTGTGCACAGGCCTGGATCACTCTCTCACCTACATGGGAGCCCATTTGTAACGCAGCGTACGGCCTCTGTTATCAAGTCTGCTCCACATCTTACTGGACCCGAACACTTTCTCTACAGTAGAGCCTCAAGTAAACCGTCTCTGCCACCACTTATACACACTTGTGGTTTCCATACCCTTGTCGACGTTTTCTTCTTCAGGTTACATCTTCAAAGAAATGACTTCATTTTTTTAACGTTAAACCCTCTATGACTATGTGCTAATATAACTACTTTTAATCACTTTGCACAAAGCGGATCAATTGTTTGAAGTTCTTTATTTATAGACCAAATTTATAATATTCAACTGCCAAAATACAGTCTCGGTCTACAATCTAAGTTGACAAGCTACAAGTATGTTTGATTCTCTCTTTGGATTCCATGGGGCTCTAATGTAATCCACAACTCTAAGTCAAACTTGGACCCAAACAAACCGGTGGGAACACACACTTTGATACCACAATCTCTGAACTGCCATATGAACTGAAGAACAGCACAAAACTGCTGAGATGCTTCTTTCTAACGCCTCACCTGACACTTCACCACCTGTTAACCCAAACCAGAGGACCACTCAACAAGAGTTTTGTTTACAAATGTAGGCCAACATTGTTCAGTCGAAGTCTACTAAAACTCGTTTTAATTAAATCCAGAAAATACACATTTTTAAACACTGCTTGTAAAATGTCATTTTAACATTAAATGATCAGGTTATAGTACTGATTGAACACGTTAAAATACTGCATACTCTTTTTGTGAGTATCGAGCAAACCATATGTTTGCATGAGGTCTTTCAGTCCTGATCTAACCATCAACCTTAACTACTGCCATGCCAGCCTGAACCTCAACTCGCATGTTTACTGTTGGGTCCAGGTCTGACACACTGCTGGGGTGTTTGCTTCATTAATGATTATGGCAGATTTGATCAGATAGCTAAGGCTGACGATTGGGCTTCCTTGGGTGACTGAGGGATCCAGTTCTGCACAGGTTTTATTGTTTTGCTTTAGATGAAACACAGGTGCCTGTTCTGCTTCTGCTCCCTCTGTTGGTGGGAGGATAAAACACAGAAAATGAAAAAAAAAAACAAAAAAAAAAAACAACCGACCCTAACCCTCATCAAAGACAATCCCCAGACTACCCAGCTCCCTATAGAAAGGAATGAACTTAATCATGCTGCTTCTAACAAATAACCAATGCATTTTTAGCATGTGCGCATTTTATATAACTTCATATAAGTATATGTTGTCTAGCACCGCGGTACAGGAACATGTCTGTGTGTCTCTGTATGGTCCCATTTAACCCTTCACATCGACCTCAATGGACTTAAACTCTATCAGTGCTTGATTAGGACCTCCCAACACGGCTACAACTTTTGCTTTTACCTCCTGAACCAGGTCAGGTTGATTAAAAGGTGACTCTTCGAGTAATAGCCTGCAGGTATTTATGAGCAAGAAAGGGTGGAAAACATTTTGGATTCATTCAAAAGTAAGAACATTTCAGTACCTCTAAATTTACAACAAGTTGGCACTTTGCTCAATGGCACATCAGCAGGATATATTGGATGTGGAAAGAGCAACATACTGCTTGCAAATCTCCGGATACCAATTCACTTCCGCATTTCCACACTTGTATGCAGACTCTAACTGGATTACCATAACAAAACACTTACACATACATGTATTTATGATTGTCTTGTGATAGCCCAAATAAGTCCATTGATACTGGCTCGGTAATGCAGGAAGCACAGCATTGGGACAGATCACTGCAAAAGAATGTAAAGACTCTAGTCAGGGAATAGATGAAAAATATAAATATAGTCCAGAAAGTATATTTAATTCATTAGAAAATGATATGCTATTGCTATTATCAAATGAATGTGTTAATACCCCAATAGGCAAGTGGTTACATTTTCTTTGCCACCCAGCGTTTCACTCAGTTTAAAGTGCAGATCAGCCAACAACTACTCGCTGTGACTGTATCTAAATATTGTGGCCACAAGATATAAGAAGATATTTGTGTTGGGTTTCTAAGTACAGGCGTCTCAGCACTAAAACTTTTGTTGTAACTCAAAGTACAGATTAACATGAAATTAAGAGTTTGGAGGTAGCTGGGAGTTGTTGAAAGTAGACAAGAAAATGAAAAACTATGATTATTATGTACAATGTTAAATGGTAGAATGCATTGACAACAACATTTTAGAAGTAATCACATTTTGTTTAAGCAAAGAAAACAAGAAAAAGAACAAAATCTTTAGAATATCGCCTCGTCTTGTGATTAGTCAGTGTGGATGACCTTAGTGCTCAGATGCCATCGGAAACTAGAACCCCGCTCTGTGTGCGACTCTCAGTACGAGAGGTCATTTCTGTGAAGCTGGCAGACGCGACCTGCCACACCCTCACACATAGCTTGAATACCTATGACGGCGAAAGCTACACACAAACATATGCACACACATACTCGTGGCCTACACTCGTAGTCACATACTAAGAGCCACTTTGATACCAGCGAGTAGTTCTGCACTGGCCTTGCATACAAACAATTCAGCACTTTACCACAGCTCAGAGTGGGTGCGCAAAACAGGAAACCGTGGAATTGACCTCAAAGGCACTGTGTGGTTTTGGAGAAGAAATTCAAACTCAGAATTTTAATGTTTACAATATTAATGAGGTAACAATATAAACTCAGAAATTTTTATTATATATTCCATAACAGAATAAAGAAGCTGTTCTCAGAGGAAATAAGGTTCCCTGAACACTGTTTGAAGCTAGAAAGGTGGCATGGTCCGCCACATATAAACAAAGTAAAACAGTTTGGTCAGTTTGTTTATTTAGTTTATTCAGTCATGAAAACGAAGAAAGTATATTTAGTTAGTTTGTTTAGGTATAATAAATCAGTCAATGAAGATCCTTCTCTTCTGATAAAAATGTCTTCCCCAAAACTACGCAGTGCACCTTTAACAGAAAACAACATTTCCACACTGTGTTTGTCGAGTTTGATTGCGAACAGCATTGTGTCAAAATGGTTCTATCATTGTCTGACTACATGTTGTCTTACTGGAACAAACCTCTGTGGTGAGATTTTATTTTTTATTCACTTCGTCAACCTGCTGCTCTCTAATACTAGAGTGCATTTCCCTTTTTGCTTTCAGTGGAAGCAATAAGACGGACATTAGTTTATGCAATAACCTGTTATAAGGCACTTTATAGATGTGTCTGGACTGGCTATGATGGCAACTCTTTGTGTCCAAGGCACTGTTCATTGTACTGATGTATGTATCTCAGTGTACTAATGTATCTCAGTTGGACTAATGCATGGACATTAGATTCATGTATCTACATTAGACAGATTTATCTGCTTTGGAAAACTGTTAAATCTACTTACATTGTTACTAACTGTGCAGTGTTAGCAGTGATGCAGTTTTCCTGTCGTGCTATAAATCTGTGAATGTTATGGATAAAGGAAGCACTACACACATACACACACAAACACATAGACACACACTTGCTTCCTTGCTGTGTGCAGATCTCTCTGTAAAGAAGGTACACATGTACATCCAAAGTCTTCCTGTAGGGAAAAGCAATATTGTGGAGTTGATCTGTCTGTTAGTATACTTGTCGTACCTTAAACCCTGACACTGCATAACAAACAGGTGGTTTCATGTAGGGATTGTGATGCATAACTTGTATATTTGTGGCCACAGTTTCCACTGTTTTCTTCTGTGATCCCCAAATGTTTATGTTTTCTACAGTCAGGTGTATTAACCCTGTCTTATAGTATAGTTCCAAGATATTCTTTTTTATGTCTATTTTATTTCCCTGATGTAAAACTACTGAAAAATCTCCATGTCAAAATATTGCCAGGAAACCAGACGCAGGTATTCGAGGAGGGTGTATGAGTGATGTTCTGTTTTAATGAAGGCCAGGTACATGTGTGACGGATCAAATATTGCTACCTGATTTAATGCGTGGATGGAGTCAATATGGAGTTATGAAACAGCTGCTTTCATAACTCAATGGAAATGTACTGGGTTATGACACCATCAAAAGCAATGGCTGTTTTAACCTTTTTAAATATGAGTGTTGTTCTCTGACATAAGCCCGTCTGTACACTCTGACCTTCCATTGTTCTCCAAAAAAATATCTGTCCTGAACCTCACATGAGTCTCGACGTCAGCCGACTGCAGGCAGTGGTCGCTGCAGTACCTAGTTTGCCCAGCACATTGTAGGGTGCTCCTCTGCAGTGGTGCAATACAGCACAGTAAATACAATAGGACTGCCACCCAGTGGTAAATGGCCAACACATCAAATCATACCCCCCCTAGTGGAGGCTGATGAGACATGTCAACATGCACTTAATGCATTTTGATTCAGACTGAAATGACTGCTTCATGAAAAAAAAGAAGTTTTAAAAAAATTTAAAGATAAGATTATAATTTTATGTAACTGAGTGACTTAAAAAAAACAGTGTTACACTTTCCAATGTTAAAAAAATATACGATTATAAATAGTGTTAAAGTTGTTGCAAATTGCATTAGATAGGCTAATACTTCTAGTTAGATTGTTTATAAGTATACATAATCCAACCCTGTGCACATGAGGCATTTTGTCTACATTTAAAAAGGGGTGATGCGTATGTATAAGTTTACACTAAAAGCATACATGCAGCAATTTGTACAAACATGAATGCTTAACAAATGGTTAATAGTTACAGATATCCTCGGTGTTACTATCACATTATTCACAGAAATAACACAGTGTTAGGACTTCTGATTGACCACTATGATTCCGTATAGAGTTAGTATTGCTCTTACTGCCAGAGCGGCTGAAACTCACACTGCCAATCCAAGAGTCTCACGTCTGCTGTCGTTACAACACTATTACGGTGACACACAGCTCACTTCGTACACTTACTCTACTACTTAAACATGTCGTATTGCCGTCTTCTGCTGTGTTAATGGCATTACAGTACTACATCGTGGATGATATTGCTCTATACTACTTCTGTATTTCTAGCAGCTGAAACTCACACTGCCAAGCCAAGTGTCTGACGTCTGCTGTCTGCTTCCCACATTCCACACAGAAGATCAAACCACTGATCTACTGTCGGTGTAGTTCAGCAGAAAAGTTCACTTTACTACAAATCTGATCCACAGGGATGATAACTAAAAAGAGATGAAATAGGAGCAAAATGTGGCATCTCCTTGTGAAAATCATCACATGGTAGACACTGACACCAAACTACAATGCATATTGTGACCTGTTGTGTGTCAATATTCTATTACACGTCTAGCAAACTGCCACCTAGAACTCTTTTCAAGAGATTGTATAATAGACAAAGGCTAGCTAGCTAGAAATTTGAAGTATAAGCACAGGCTAGCACTGACCTTACCACATTTTCTCACTGCAGTCCTGCATTTTAAACAATTTCAACTATATTTTTTATGTATCCAGCAGCTGTAAATGTAATTCTATCGTGATCAAAATAACTAAATTCATATTCACACATTTTATCTTAAGCTACCCCAAGTCCACTGATGTCATACAAACTACAGTATTTTATAGTAAGTCAAAATCTTGCAGCCAGTTCCTACGTTTTGCTTACATCAACACACACATACACACACAATAAATCTGCGAGCCCAGGTTTCCTGGATCAACTTTCCTCTGAATGTTCAGCTGTTCGTCTGTATTTGTGATCATGTTGCTCATGCTCCCTTCATGACTATGCACCACAAACTTTTGACTTGTTAAAAAAATACATACCTGAAATAAAATGTACATTTAAATTCCCAGAACGTTGTTGAGTCTCATTGTGTCTTTAGATAATTCTCCTTTGGTTCATTCAGGTCGAGTGCTGATAATGTGTGTCACTCAATTTGGGACACACTTTACAGTGTCACTGATACCCACTGCAGGGCTAATGATGGGTCAAAACATTATTTAACATGAACAAAAGGCTTCCAGTGGACGCTTGTACAAATTCTGGCACAAATCAGCCAATGGGTGAGAAAACTGGGCCATAAAAGGATGACCGGGTGGTTAAATAAATGATTTTGGCATGCGGCCAATAAACATGTAATCCTCAATTAAGGAATAGACCATATGGTTTCAGATTATTGTTAACCTGCTCCATACAGCCATCTACTGGAGGCTTTGAAGATGTGCACAATGTTGTTTTCTGCTCATGGAATCTGGACTGCAGTGCAGACAACAGATCATGCTTACATATTTTATGTGATATTTTATGAGTGGCTGCACAAACTCCACAGCCAGTTTTTTACTCACTTATGATGAAGTATAGCCTTTAGCTGGCAAGCTAGGTGGCTTTGTGGTTTAATTTTGAGGAAATCTGAACCATAATGAAAAAACTGAGGACCTTCCAGTAGAGCTTTATGGCCTTAACTGTCTTATCACATCACTTTATATATTTTTGGGCACAAGCAGATTATCGGTTGCACTGTTTCTACCTTTTTCTCCTCTGTCGTGTGACAAAAAGTCTGTCTTATCATGTAAGGGGATTGGATAACCACTACACTATGTGAACTGGCTTCCCTTTTACTGTGGTACTGTACATGCACTATCAGCGCTAGTGTTTATGATACATATGTCAGATTGTGATGCTCTGCTAGTATGAGTATGAGTACGAGTTGCTGTTACATTATGAATCGAAGGATAGCTCAAAAAGCTGGAAATACAATGGCTGAAATACAATCTCAGAACCCACAGGCTATCGTCTGAGGACAATTTAGCTTTAAGTTAGTTTTTTTTTTTAACTTTATGCATTCATATGCATATATCATTTTAATCATTGTCAGGTGACAACCACAGCCAACAGGTTCCAAGATTCCTCATCTGACTGTAAACAAGGGTGAGAATGTCTTGGTCCAAATATCCATCATTTGTTATCTGGATATCTGCTGGCTACACCAGAAGCCCTGAAACATTGCCCACTGTCTCCCAAAGCCAATCAAGTTTAAAGTTTAAGAGCTCAAAAGTGTGCACTTGGCATTTTAACCGTTGGCATTTAGGGTGCACTGAGTGGTGAAATAAATAAACTATCTGAGTTTTGGCCAGCATTCCTTCTTTGCCTTACGGCAGTAACAGCGTTGGTTTTTGCTGCAATATTGTTTTTTTTATATATATATTCTTCATAGCTCTCCATTATAACAACCTGTTCCTCTTTACTGAATTAGGCAGCACAAGATTTGTCTATTGTGAGGATGAGAAGCACCAGCTAGAACCACATCAACATGACTGAAAAGTTTATCCACTTACCTCTGTTGCCTGATGACCTCAATAACACCTCAATATCTTATCAACTAATACTATTCATACCGGTTGGAGCAGACAAAGTGAGGGCCCTCTATGAAAGGAACCTGGAGACAGACAACATTAACAATTGAACTCCTGAATCTTCTCACTTGGGTTGATCAGATGAACGAAAATTCATCTACAGCTTTAACATGTGGCCCAACAAGTTTGTAACAATTATGTGGTGGGAGAAAGGAGTTAGGTAAGTTGGGGTGCGCTATACATTTCATCATGTTGTAAACCGTCTAAAAACACTAGTTTGGCGGTGGATGGATGCCACTTGTGAATTGTTTTGAAAGTTGTTTTGAACACTTTTTTTTTTTAGAGAAGACAGAGGTTTTTGTTTTGTGTTTTGAATAAGAATTAGTATACGCCTTTTGTTTTATTGGTTTCTTTCCTTTGGCACGCCACGTCCCTTCTTTCCTCCCCCACATTTTGTAAACCTCGTGAGTTGAGTGAGTTAAGTTCATCCTCAATAAAGTATTTTTCTTTAACCGTTAACTTTGTCTTGTCTCAATCCTTGATTTGTCATGTTGCCGTTCCCTGTGCCCCCTGGACATAACAAAGGGACGCAACAAGGCCAACAGATAACTTCAATCTCTGAACATTCTCTCCCTTCAAAGAGAGAAACTCTTACAATCTTACAATCTGGCAACTAGGTCTACTGGATTTTGTGAGAATGGTGGCGCCATTTCAAAAACATTAGTGAAAAGGTCAGCGCCTTTTTTATCAAATCCAAAACTATAAACATAACCTCCTCCGGCCCAGGTTTGGTGTACAGCAGAAGTTACCATTGTGATTTAGTCCGGGAGGGCCACCTTCATGACCCAGAAAACCCTGGCTTTAGACTCAACATACCTCGTCTTAGTGAGCCCCTCAGGTGTGCCAACCAGTGGCGGCTGGTGATTATTTACCTGGTTGAGTGTCACGGTCCTGTTGTAATCCTGTCTGGGTTTATTCTGTTTTCTGGGGTTTTGTAGTCTGTTTGCACTGTTTCCCTTCCTTGTTGATGACAACATCTCCAAGAAGATTCAGTGAGGAGCAGCCTTCGCTCATAATAAAATTTCAGGTGTGCTGTAATATCGTGCCACAACGCTCATCTTTTTTCGTATGTGAGCCCGTTCTCATGATGTCTAGTTTGTTGCACTAAAATTTGGTCACTTACCTACTTAACCTAACTGTATTTCCTTACCAAAATCCTTTCCAAAGCACCTCAAACCATGGACTTGAAAAGAAGTTTTATTTAAAACATTTAAATTCAACATAAAAGCTGAATGTATATTAACATACATGATTTTCTGCTCAGTGCTTGAAAGCCTACTGCTTCTGTGCTAGTTACACATAAAAAGGGTCAGCAGTGTAGAGTTTAGCCTACTATGCCACTTCGCTACTGACCGGTCCTTACTTCTTGCCACTCCGTTGTCTGCTAAAGAGAAGCTGGCAATGCTAACATCATGGTAATGGGTGCGTCCTACAAGGCTCCCATACTATGGCTATATGTAAACAGGAAGTTGAATGCATCCGGAGCTCAAAATGCAGCAATGTGTGGACCTCGTACCCCCATTAATTTGTCAAACTACAGTATATGGAGGCAGAATGAGAGGAGCATTGAGATAGTGAGCATTAGATGAGGAGCCCAGTGTTGAGCTGGGGGGTGCGTGTTCAGCCCAGACAAACACATGTACTGTGTTCATGAATGTGTCTGTGTTTAGTTTTTCATTACGTCAGAACATTCCTATCTGATTTTATCTTTGGAGCCTTGGTTTGAGGCACATGTCACATACAGTGCGAACACCCATTTGCATTTTGAACGTTGCTTGTTGTTACGGAATACGTTGGAAACAGGAAAAGAACAATTTGCTCTTCCTGTGAAAGTCTATCTCTAATATATGTTTTAACTATGGTACACCTGTTCATCTTTGGAGACTGACCATTGTTGGAAATTCAACTCGGGAGAGTAATCCAGTACACCATGATCAACACATTGTTGAAGTCGTACAGGGGCAGCTGTAGCTCAGGAGGTAGAGTGGGTTTTCCAGTAATCAGAAGATTACTGGTTTGAATCCCTGGCTGCAACTTATCAAGTCATTTTCCAACCAGTCCAAATGGCTGAATTCCCTTAAAGTTGAGGGACATAGCTGGTATTAAGCACTCTTAGCTGCACTGGAGATTTAATTGCCCGAGTAATCTCACCTCTGTTGGGTTATACTGTGGATTTCCCTTTGAACTGCTTTGCTTGGCAATCTGGATACTGAGCAACCAGAAGTGAAGCCAAATAATATTAAAAGTAGATTATAGGCCTTTGGTCAAGCAGAAACTGGAAGTTCAGATATATCACATGCAAGTGTTGCAGTTGAATTAATTTAATTATAGCTACGATTGGGCAGATTTGTTGTCCAGTAATCCTTCATGTAAAAAACTGATGTGAATCTGGGTGACCCTTCTAACTTACATAGTGTGTCATTTCCACAACACAATGAGAGCCATGACTAACGCAGTGCCTTTCCTCAAAGATCTGGTTTGCTCAAGGTATAGACAACAAGAGGTAGGACCCAGATGCAAAGGCGAAGGCAGTTGAGTTATCAGAGTCCCACAAAAGTCACCAGATTTACAGGATGGTGAGGCAGGCAAGGATCATAACCAGGGAAGGCAGTCCAATCAGGCAAACAAATTTGACAAAAAAAATATGGGCAAGGTCCAAGAAAAACAAAAGTAGAACAGAGACAAAGACTAACTACAAAAGGAAGGGAAAGGCTACTGAGGGTCAGGTGAAACTAATCAGCGATCACAAAGGTGAGAATGACGGCAGGAAATAAAGTAAAAGTAAGTCAACTTAAGTAAGATGAGAGGAGAGTATTTCAAAATAAAACAGGAAAGAAGAATGACTAAACAAAAGTGCTTGAAGAGCCGGTGAGAAGGGGGATGCTCACGTTGCCCACAAAGCAACCAGCCCCCCGGATAACCCCGATGGCCAATTCAGCTTTGTCAGGTCTATGTTGCCATGTGTGCATCCCTGGATACTTTCCCTTCTCTCTCATTTCGATGCGTCTCACAAATTAAGCACTTCGAGCACCGCAGAGAACAGCAGGCAGGCGAGAAATGGAAGGTAAGCATCACACGGTGCCCCCTGGCAGTTTATTTACTCCCATTATGAATCACACAGAGAACCTAATATGGAGAATGCAGAGAGGAGTAACTACAGCTTGAGAGAAGTGCCACTCTTCAGTTCTTCCTTTGTCTTGTTGGCTTCTACGAAAAGGTAAGTAAGAAAAATGTTAAGTCTGTGCATGGATCCCTTTCAAGTGGGTCTATCTTATCAAAAATAAATATTTTATTGTGCGCCCCCTCATGGCTGAAATAAATGTACTAGACCTAGTTTGTGCTTGACGCCAGAGCGAAACAACTCTAACTTCAGCTCCCTGTGACGCCTGTCACTTCAGAAGTGATGGCTGACTACTGTGTAAGGTTTCTGGGGAACATTTTTATCAGAGCTCAGGGTTTTCCCTTGAATAAGTTTGTGGGAAGATCATGATAGTCTCAGTTTATGTGGGACAGCGTCAGTTGGCGCTTCACTCTGTTTATTGGAGAGAGGAGTGCCTGTAGTGCAAAAATACCAGGAGCGAGGGACAAACATGATTGAGGATTTAATTTGCAGCAAGAGTGATAAAGATCATCTTGCATCTGGGCGACCTTTGAATTTATGGAGCCAATTGCTTTAATTTAATTAACTTTCACAGTCAACATTTGTCACAATGAGCCTGTTATAGAGAAAGCACAGGTGTTACTATTAACATCACTGGTGGCTCTGTTCCAGTCGAGTGTTCCAGTAAGTAATGCACCAACATAAACATTACCAGGACCCTGCAACTGAAGCAGCTAAAAGGAATTCAGCCATCATTAATTGTATTATTTACACCTGTTCTTTTCCTGTTGTGCCTTGTCAAAATGTCCTCTGCGAAAAGGCGCATTGATTTATTGTTTCGGATCTAAAGCGTACACGGATGTGCTGAAAAATGTTCATACGAAGCAATTTTGAAATCAATCTGTGCGTTTCAAGTTCAAAGGAAGTGAGCCGTAAGCAGACAACTGCAGACACTGTCCGGGTTATTGACTGGTTGTCTCTCTGTGTCCCATCCATCTGTATGTTCTCTTAATTGCCTCACAACCGGGAAATTGACAAGGATTCCACTGTCTGCCGTTACTGGAAACAGAGATAAATAAACCCGATCGACTGTCCTATTGATTACTTGTCACATCTCTGTTGACGGGACTGGTTGCAAGGGGAGCATCAGTTGAAATTGATGGGGGATGAGTTTGGTACTTTGAGATACATGTGTGTGAGTCTGTGTTTGTGTTGTGTGTGTGTGTGTGTGTGTGTGTGTGTGTGTGTGTGTGAGTCTGTGTTTGTGTGTGTGTGTGTGTGTGTGTGTGTGTGTGTGTGTACAAGAAGTGCCTCCCATCAAGCAGTCTTCAGAGATAAATATGTCCATGGTCAACACCAGCCCTATCAATACTACTTCCACAAATTGTCTGAGGAGCGCATTGTAATCTGTCTCCCATACTGGAAACTGAGTCTACAAGCGGTTGTTAAAATGCACTTTACCTCTGTACAAGCCAGGCCGGGTCATCAATCAGTCACATGTCAACATTTGGCTTTTAAGTTCATTCACTTGATCTGTACCAAGTCTGTAAATGATGACACCAACAGTAAGAGACCTGTTTTTCCTGTAATGTAGGCCGTATACAGTCGCTGCAGGATTTTTTACGAGATACATTTGTGATAGGACTGCTGAGATCGATCTGGACGCTGCATGACTACACGCTCATCAGTACATCAACAACTGATGAGATGGATTGAGAAACCCAGAGAAAAAACAAAAAGGTGGGAAAAAAGAGGAAGAAAATCAAACCCACGCTGAGAGACTGGCACCATGAGGTCCAAAGGCAGGGCACAGGACACTGACCCAGAGTAGGTCCCAACTGTCCCAACTAAAACACATTACAGGACGCTCACCACTAGAGGGCGGTGTAGTATAAGGCATTTTCAGCAACAAGCTGGTGTTTCACACCGACTCAGCCTCTTGCAGTATCGGAGAACAAGCACAGACACAGAACCATATCGCATTTTGTGGTCTCGGTGCTTCACGTCTGGGGACCTTTTATACACTTTTATTATTTTGAAACATGCTAATAAAATTCATGTAAATGTTTTGCGACTTGATTCTGTTGGTAAATCACAGTTAACTTGCGTCGTTTTATTCAATCGCAACAATTAAAATCAACATCTTCCCTGTGAGGACGGTGGCCTACACACAGCACAATGATCTCTCAGTTGTTTTTCTCCTGATATGCGACGAATACATATTTCTGCCGAACAATTACACTGGTGTTTTTCACTCGAATAATTACGTGTTAATTAAAAGATAAGTGTAGCACCGTTTTAATGTTTAACCCACATACATTGGAGTAGAAAGATGATTGGATTGTGACATAAAATCTAAACAAAAGATCTTTAAAAGTACAAGATTTTTATCAGGCCTGCTCCTTAGATTGTCTCACGCTTTTTACGTGTTTATATTGTCTAGATATGTAGATATAGATATATGTGTTTATCAAATATATCTGCGTTCAAACATGTTGTGTTATGTATGGAGGCAGGTTATAATTATTTTTATTGTTTATTTGGTTTTTAGCACATCCTCACCTTGAAACTGACAAGACATTTCAGCTATGACTTTATCCGATATTCAGTTAGATTAATTTTTGATTCAGGCCTACATGCTGTCACATGCAACATAAAAACATGTGCAATAAAAATAATAAATGTGGATGTTGAGTCAAGTTTGTTAGAAATACCTCCTTTTTCTCTTGTTGTCTGCGTTAAAAGTTATTTTTTATTATCATTATTATAATAACTGGGGATACCATCAGCTCCTCGCCCTGTGAGGAGGGATTACTTTCTGCTTCGGAGTATTATTTCAGTGCATTAGCTGTTCATTGGAAGCTTTCAGTGCGTTTGATTGGGTCGATAATTCTCCACACAGGGGCAGCAGGCAGGCAGGCAGGCACGCACCGGGCCAAATAAATCTTTGCATGTTTTACTGTAACAAAAAAAAAGAGCAGAAAAAAAAAAAAAAGCAGGGAAATCTTTGCAGTATTATATTCACGGGACAAGTGTGAGAAATAGATTTGAATAGAAATAAAAGCGTGACACGTGTTCCTCACGTGTATGTCATTTAGCAGGCCGCCGATATGGAGCAGCAGTAATGGTCAAGAAGAAATGTGGCCTGCACTGTGGAGATGTGGCTGTTTTTTATTAGGAGCTTTATGGCTGTCTGATGTTTCTCATTTAGAGCAGATTTTAATATTTAATGTGAGTTTTCTACTTATATAACGACATATTATTATTATTATTATTATTATTATTATCTAAAGAGAAAGATCAATGGATAATTGATGTAATGTCTGTTATTCTTAATAATTGCAGGCTAACCTACCTGAATATCAGCACCCTCATTTTCCATCTTTTATTCTCTTTCTCTACACACAGGTTCGGTCGGACAAAGCAGTGATAAATATCCCTGTTGATCACTTGATTGATTACCTTGCTCAAAGGTCACGCGGGCGCTGGTAATTTCCTTGTGCCGGAGGCTCCCTTTTCACTTTTAGTCTGCCTCGACAGGCCCCCAACACACATCATGTTATTTTTTAACCCCTTAATAACTGAATACACCGCTACTGTAATACAGCAAAACGTACAAAAAGCAAAAGAGTCCACCCGCTTTAGACAATATTGAATTAGACAGTGTTGTTGAACTGATGTTTCTGAACTCAACGCAAAGTGAGAGAAGTGGCGCAGTCTCTTAGTTTACACTCGCAACCGTGGGGGTCCCGAACCCAATTAATTTCTAATAATTACAATCCACGGGGCTGTGGGGATCCGCGCGCCGCTCCGCCCTGCCACCGGGTTCAGCGTATCATAATAAAATATGTATTGAGAGAGTGCTTGAGAAGCGAGAGCAGACGAGGGGAGAGAAGAGTGAGTTATTGCGGTGAATGAAAACTGTTTCCATTTAGGCTAATTGAGCGCGCCGCCTGAAGCTCGCTCTCTCTCTCTCTCTCTGTGTGTGCGTGCGTGCGTGCGTGCGCCACCTTCTCAGCCACGGCTCACAGGCGCAACCCACTTAATAGCACCATTTATGTCATTACAGTGGAGGTAGAGTGAGGCACAACCACAATAAAGTATCAGTGTTAACCTCTCCTAGGATAGAGATCCAGAGGTGTCCTGGTCTGGTTCAGTCCAGTGCAGCGCCTTAAACACTAAACTACAAAAAAAAATAAAAATAAAAAATTGAATTTGATAAAAGAAAAAGAAAAAAAAGTCTGTGAATAAGTCGAAAGAACTATTTCTGGTGTGTGTGTGTGTGTGTGTGTGTGTGTGTTACCATGTGGCACGCTCTGGTTTTCGGGGCTGACCCGTCACATGGCCGTGATGTCACGACTTCAATCAGTTTCGACACACTTTGGGAATCGATGGCTCGAGTTCACAACCCATTGAAGAGTTCACCTGCGAGGTCAGCATGATCTCATGCGGATCTAATTAATTGCCAATTACTTTAATTATACGCCGTCTCGTATTTGGGGACGGACGGGAGAACACCTCTGTGATATCGAGCCTGGATGCACTTTCTATTTTGTTTTTGTGTTTTTTTTTTGTTTTTTTATTAATCCAACAATGAAGTTGTAACAAATCACGATTCGCCGTTTCTTTCTCTATCCGGCTGGTACTCCATTTCTCTGATATATGACTCAGTATCTAAATATGCCTCTATAAAATGTTTATGTGATAACAGCAGACATGCAGTGATTTTATTGACTTTTAGTGCCTGGATGGCATGCATTTATGAGTGTGGCCTCCTTTTTTTGCCTCAAAAATCCACAGCGAGTGGGGGGGAAAAAAAATAAATTAAAAAATAACTCAAACATTATTCCACCCACTGAGACGAAGGTTTGGACAAAAGTCCTTTTTTTTTCTCTCTTTCTTTCTTGATAGAGCTCCTTCCAAGTTAAATCAAGTGAAAACATCCTTTTTCGAGCCTTCAGCAATTACCGAGTGATGAAATTTACGCAGTGCAACAGAAACGTCTCAAACAGGCATTAATACTGAGCACTTAACATATTAATAATTGTCAGCACAAAGGGAGAGAGAGGGTTTTTTTCCCTCTCTGGGCACTCTCATATTAGAGCTGTCAGTCGGGTGCCCAAGCGGGGGAGAGAGGGAGAGGGAGAGAGAGAGAGAAGAGGGAGGGAGGGGGGGACGCTTTTCATTCATTTTCCACTGCTCGGTATAAAAACACAATTAAAATATATAAAATCTTTAATGGCCATATCCAGCATTGGTAATTTGGGGTGGACATTGATTAATGCGCGTTCGTTTAAAGAGAGAAGATTGAGAATAAAGATCGTTGGGATGAATGTCCTCGGCTCTCTGGAGATCCTGGGTGCTGACTGACTGCGCTGCAAAAAATATCCACCTCGCGAGAGCTTTTCACCCCACAGCTCAGTTTGAAAACTTTTTCTCTTTAAAAAGGATCGACTTTGGCATTTTGATTTCAACTTTTCAGTGAAGTTTTTCTTCATTCTGGCTCAGACTTTCCTGAGGAAAATTAAAAAAACAACAAAAAGTCAGTCACTTGTTTGGAGTTAAGTGCTGAAACAAGTCAAACTGCACCGGGCGCATCTCAATTACCAAGTTTCCTCACGTGTTAAACAAACAACAGCCCTCAGCCCGAGCCTGCAAAACACTCTCCGGACATTTTTTGCAGCGTGCCCCGCTTTCTCGCTCGGCGATCGTTTGGAGAAACTCTTGACACCGAGACGAGAAGTCCGCGATTCACACATCTTGACCAGATCAGCTTCGTATCAAAAGTGATCAATCGTCCCAAACTTTTTTCTGGCACTTGCTGCCGGCAGATTTCGGCGTGTGTGTGTGTGTGCGTGTGTGAGCGGTGTGTGTGTGTGTGCGGGGGGGGGGACTGTGCGCATGTGCGAAGGTGTCCAGACTGACAATGCTGGAGAGATAGCGCGTTTGGATTGAGAAACCCAGAGAAAAAGGACAGAGAAAAAACAAAAAGGAAGGAAAAAAAGATCCAAGAAAAAATCCAAACAAACCCACGCCGAGAGACTGGCACCATGAGGTCCAAAGGCAGGGCACGGAAACTGGCCACGAGTAGGTGCAACATCCCTTTCTTTTTCTCCTTTTCAAACATGCCATCTTACAGTGTATACCTTCTAGAGACTGTCGCTGTTATCACTGCGTTTATTAAGAGCCTCTCGAAAACGACTTCATCTCCGCCAGAGGAGCGTGATCCTCACTTTCACCCGCCGAGAGTGACAAAGTGAAAAAAACAAGCGGAGAGTAAAACTTTAAAGTTTAGGGAGCGATGGAGGAACTTTCTGCAGGGGCGTCCGCTCCACTGTTGGAGTCCGCTCGTTGCATGTAGTGGGCGCTGTAGTGTACTAACTGTAGGTCAGAGTCCCGTGTCCCGTGCATCGGCAGTTTGTGTTGCAATCGCTGCACGCTGCTGCTGCTGCTGCTGCTCACTTCAGTTTTTGCGGGGAGCAACTTGGGAAGAAAAAAGGCAGGTTGATGGAGAGAAATCAGGAGAAAAGGAGGATTTAGACAGGCATGGTAAATGTTTCAGGGAAGGGGGTTATGTGTGTGTGTGTGTGTGTGTGTGTGTGTGTCGTGCAGTTCATTCCGAGCTCGTATTAATGCGTGTTAATTGTTAAATTATACAGCGCCGCAGCCAAACAAATTCAGACTTTGATGTTTTAATTCTGCTTTTATTTAATTTTTCTTCATGCGTTTTACAGCTGCAGTGCGATGATCGCAGGAGGCGAGCCTTCTCTCCCTGTTAACAGAACCCACTCGGGATCGAATAATAACTTTAAAGCAATCAATGGGTTTGATTAAATTAGGCACGATATGGAAACACTCTCGTCATTAAATCGATTTAATTGCTCGGACGCAATCAAGTCGCAGAATTTACGCATCGGGGGAGATGACTGATGTGGCTGCTCGTGCATTGATTCGCCCAAACAATAAATGATCAAGAATGATATTGTGTTTTTTTTTTCTTTCACGAGCGTTGTGTCCAATTCTCTGCGCCGCGTTGACTTTCATTTGAGTTTGGGCTCTTGTTATTATTTAATTGTCGAGCCTCCGACTGTAACCACTCGTGTAGAATTGAATTGCAGATGTTTGTGGAGGGAATTACGCGGGGAGGTCATAACAGGAGAGTGCAACAGTGTGGCGGCTCAGGCCTGCAACACCGCGGTGCCTGCAGAAACTGTATATGAAGGAGGTTAAGATGTGCGTTTCAGGCCACTTCTGCATATGAAGCGCACTGATGCAGATAAATAGAGCGAATAAAACAAAGCCAGGCTGCTGCAACTTTGCGTCTGACATGATCCGGACGGCAGCAGCAGGTCGTGGAGAAGTCGTGACATGCTGTTACTTAAATGCAAAGTACTGTTTGTTACGTCACAGGAGTGAAAATATATAAGCTACTCACATTTTGCTGAAGGTTAATGAACAGAAAATATGAATAAGGAACTACTTTTTGCGATTTTATTCAATGTTTCGAAAATATTGTGACACGCATAAAGAAATATGTGAACACACACACACACACACACACACACACCTTCGTCATCATCATCAACAGGAAAGAAAACACTTGATTCTCCTCGTCGCGGCCCTCTTGACTGTGACTCTGTTAGAATAGGAGTTTTTTTGGATCAAGCAGCAACCGCGTCAACTTTTCTTTTCTACCAAACCGTTAAAGCCACTCTGAGAGTATAGCGGGGATAATTCCCCGTGTGTTTAACGATTATTATTCTCGAGATGGAACAGCGAGATTTCTGCGTCTTAAGTCAGAACGGGGGAATGTTCTGGGTCCCCGGAGGAGCGGGCCCGCTCTGGCCCCCAGCCAGGTCTGCACAGTGTCAACAGTGAATATTTAAATTCCCAGACCCCTCATAAGAGGCTCTGCTGGTAAATGCGTTCAGTGTGTGCCTGCCTCCCCGCCTGTCCAGAGAAGTCGTGTTAAAAAACGGGCATGTACGGGGGGCCTCCTTCGCAGAACAGCCGTGTGATAAAACATTTTTTTTTAAAAAAGGGGGTGGATGTAATAGAGGAGGTGATGGAGAGGTGGTAAACGTAAGGGTGATTGATGGAGGCTGACTGATTAGTCCGCACGTCCAGATGTAATGCGGTGCGCCACAAAAACTCGCTTTTGCTTCCCAACTAAGTATAGCCAAGGCGCGCAGGCCGCACCCCGCGGTGAACTGTGGGCTAAAGATGGAGCTGGAGGAGGAGGAGGGGGTTGATGATCCAAACTAGGCTGGCGTAGGCCTAATTAAAGGTCCACTTAGCATATTTGTGTCTCAATAAAAAAGAATAAAAAAAAACCTCTTGATAATAATGTGTTTAGAGGTCTTTGATAGTTTGTTAGTAATAATTACGAAGACGATTAATCTTACGTAATCCACCCAGAGTGGTATTTTGATTTGCAGAGCTAAAGCGCGTTAATTCTATTTTATTGTATTTATTTAGTTATTTTCGGAGGTGTAATAAAATGAAAGGCCTAAAGGAAAAGTTCCATGACTTTTTTTTATTTGTTTTTTATTTTTTTGTTTGGGAAACTTAACAAGTGCCAATGGAGCGTTCACATCCAGCTTTTCGTCCCGGGGCGCACGCTTCACGATCATTTTTCACAATTAAAATATTTATCAGTCGTCACTCACTGATCCGCCAGTCTCCAAAAAATGGAGCAATATCGCTTGGTAGATGCACATCTTTAAAAAGTGGCACGCGGGAAGCTGTGCGTATACGTGCGTGTGAGAGAGAGAGAGTAAAGAGAGAGAGAGGGAGGCCTTGCGCGCCTCGGTGTCTCGCCGTCTGTCAGCGCCTCTCCTCTCCGCGGCCGAGAGAAGCGCGTCGGTCCTCCTCACATTGTGCAATGGGCCATGCATCTCGCGTTTGTCTGGCGGAGCTCATTAAAACGGTTAATAGATCGGCCCATTTAAAAGGTGAGAGGGAGCGGGCCGGCGCGAGGAAAGTGAAATAGAGACCCCATTAAACAGCCCTTGTTGTCCCGGAGCGGTGCTCTTTGCCTGCGCTCCGCTTGGTGCCAAAGCGCCGTATACAAATGTCCCATATCTCCTTCAGTAATGGACTGGGTCAAGAATCACTGGGGCCCACGGCAGAGGTGACTCCTCTCTGCTTCCGCGAGGTTATGTTAATCGCTTCTTTGAACCTGTTTTCTGATGCAAATGAATGACCACGCAGACAATTTATAGAATGATGGTTTCTTTTTTTTTTCGCATCAAGTGAATCATATCAATCCAGTGGTAATGGGCACGTCTTAGCGCCACAATAGGGCAGATCAACTCAAGTCAAGAAGGCCTTCTCACTGATTATTTTACACTTTCGGCCAGCTCACTTTTAAAAAGAAAACCTTTTATACAGATTCAGTAACATGCTGCTGACTTCTTTCAACTTGAAGTTTTGTGCCAACCAAACTCAGAATTTTAATATTTACAATATCAATGAGGTAACAGGCTAACACAAAGTCAGAAATATTTATCTTTTCCACAACTTGATAAACAAGCTGTTCTCAGAGGAAAATAAGGTCCCCAGAACTCTGTTTGAAGCTAGAAAGGTGGCAGGGTCCGCCACATATAAACAAAGTAAAACAGTATTAAACTGTGTTGTCCTTTAAGGTCAGTTCGTTTATTCAGTTTATTCAGTCGTGAAAACAAAGAGCTTGTTCATTTAGTTTGTTTAGGCATAAAAAATCAGATATCAAATCAGAAATACTTGTGTGGATACGAATGCTTAGGAAAGGTTTCAGTTTTCTTCTTCAAAGTCGTTGTTGTGTAACAATAACAGGTGTCATTTACACTGTGGACGCTGGGAACATGTCCCCACCGCTTCTTTTACAATGGTCAGTTTTGTCCCCATCCCTTTTTAAAAGCATCATTTTATAACAATGTTTTTTTTTAAAAATGCTTGCAACAAGAAATGTTATCTAACAAATGAGAACAAATGCTTTTCTCTCCACCTGCACCTGCAGTTGAAACTGGCTGCTTAACCCAGGACCAGTAGCCTATCATAAGGTGAAGCAAAAGCCTACAACATGTGCAGGAAAACAGTTATTGTTCATCGGATTATAGGTGTGATGACCACATACAATCTCCACGTTACATTTCCTTGAATTTCATATGTTGAGGACCCTTTAAAAAAACGTCTTTTCGTCTGAGCCTTTAGGTCCTCACCACTTTTCAACACAAAGTGACGCCCTAAAACAGTGAACACACTCACATTTATTAATTAAAAAGCAGCAGTGTGTCTGCTCGCTGAACACTTGTCAAACCAGGTGTAAAACACATCCCACACTTATGTCCTCATGCAGGTTTGCGGGTGTATTAGTCGTGTTTGAGGTACAACTGTGTGTATGTGTATGTGTGTGTGTGTGTGTGTGTGTGTGTTGGTTGGTTTCGGGGTGGCAGGTTGACCCAGGCCCTCTCATCTATCAACGCCCCCGTCTGTCTGACATGTCGTCCACTTTCCTCCCCTCTTACGACGGGAGAAGCCCCCCCCCTCCCTCACAAAATGGCTCTTATGGAAGGTCTCTGATGTTAATGAGTCGTCCATGACTCGGTCTCAGGGCTCTAAACAGAAAGCTGATGAGGTTAGTGGTTTGTTTAGGCGCTGTTGTCACCCGCTTGAAGGATGGGTCCCTGTCCCGAGCAACTGGGGAGCTTCCAGGCCTCGTCGTGGGTCCCCCTCTCAGGGCCCTGGGGCATCTCTCCGCTCCATCCGAACTCACCGCTCTGCTCCGTCTTGTGAGGAATTTCATAATGCATAAAAGCACCCAGACAAGCGAGGGTGAAAGTGAGAGTGTGCAGCTGTAATTGTGAGTGCGCTTACGTGTGTTTGTATGTTGATGTGCTGTTGTTGGGGGGGGGGGGGGGGGGTGGCGGTGTGGTGCAGCGACCCAGACAGGGCAGTGTGGGAACACCAAGGGATGGATGGAGGGAGGGGAGGGCGGGAGGGTGGTGTGCAGCAACATGTCAAGCCTGGGAACCGCTGTGTGTTTACCACAGGGAAACCGTACCAACACAGAACAATGAGCGAGCCTTACCCCTTCTAAATAAAAAAAAGCATTTCTGCTTTCTTCTCCCCTCCTAAAGGTCATGGAGTTAGAGATAGGGAGTCCACACAAAAGCCTCCAGTCTGTCGGCAGTCTGGTCTGGCCCGGTGCGGTGCCAAGGCTGAGGTCATTATCAACAGACCAGTCCCAAGCTAAGCATATTTTTATAGATTGTGCTTGTGTTCAGAGGGGAGGCGAGCATGTGTGTTTGTGCTTATTTGGTCGAGCAGAGTGCGTACGTGCGAGCTTTGGGCGCGCGCGCGCGCGAAAACAAAGCGCTGTCAAAGCGGTGTGACACGCCGCCATTTTCTCATCACAAATTGGTCTGCAGATAAATGACATTTTGCTGAGTTGAAAAGTTTACCCAGACATCAAACTGATTTGTGCGTCGTTATGATGTCTGAGGAGTTATAATGTCAACAGATTGCTGATGGTGCGCTTCGCCCGGGGGCTATTAATGAGGCGGTGTGAAGTTAGCGCTCCCTGGCGCAGCTCTGAGGAGAGATGTCTGTTAGCTAATTAAAGAAACTCAATCATTTTATACTCCAATCAATTACCTGAAGCAGGTGGTAGAAACAGGGCCCGACACTCTGGCCCCGTGTCTCACATCCGCTAACTACACAAAGTCACTTTACTACATTGTTGAGTGCTTTTATAGGGAAGAGGGCTAAACAAGAGGTTTGATATGACTTTATTCTTGCTGCCAATCTGTGAGTGCTGCACTTCAGACTGCAGACATGATGTTATGTCTGCATGTCTCATTACAGGCTGCAGTCTGATCACTTTACTTTTTTCATACCTCGCCTACTGGGAGCACATAAAATGGATTGATCAACTTATTTTGGATTCTTTTGAATAAGTGGTAAATATCTTTGTGTGTCTGCCTCTGGACATTCATTTCAATCACTGTCACTGAGGGCTCACAAAGAGAACGCTGCCTTTTTTCTCACTCTCACACACTGGATGGAGCACATAGCTATAAACAGGAATTACCCAACAATTGCATTGTGAACGTGGTGATAACAGCGTGTTCCAGCACTGCTCGGGGATCTCCCTGGGTGGAGCGGGCTGGCCCTGAGGGGATGGAAGGAGTGAGGGCGTGTAGTCATTTCTGATTAAGAGGGGTGAAACAAGTGGATAAGGTCGTGCCCATCAGTAGCTGAAAAAAGGGAGGACAGGACGGAGCAGATGTAGTCAGGTGTGTACGTTTAATGTGTTTGTGTGCGATGTGTGTGTGATTCTTGTACATCTTTCATCTCGGCCACAACAAGCCCCCCCAATCTCCTCCCCGAAGCTCATTAAGCGGTGACCCCTGGCCCCGGCAGGACGGGGGGGATGAGGGTAGGAGATGTGATCAAAGCCGGGGCCTTCCTGATGAAGTTTGCGCTGCACCACATTCACCTGATTGGTTCTGATAGCAGCTGTCCTGCCTGTGCTGCAGCGCTGAAACGGTGACGGTTACAGTGAGGGACGCAGAGGAAAAGTCATGACAAGCTGTGAATTCATTGTTAAAGACAAGGGACAGTAGGACTGATACATATGTTGTGAAGTGTTTTATGATGTGTGAAACAAACTTCTCAGTTCTTAAAGGTGCACTATGTCATTTTGGGGATCTTCATTGACTCATATTTTTATGCCTAAACAAACTAAATAAACAAACTCTCTTTGTTTTCACGACTGAATAAACTACATAAACAAACTGACCTTAAAGGACAACACAATTTCATAAGGTTTTACTTTGTTTATATTTGGCGGACCCTGCCACCTGTCTAGCTTCAAACACTGTTCTTGGGACCTTATTTTGCTCTGAGAACAGCTTGTTTATTCTGTTAAAAAATATATATTTCTGAGTTTGTATTATTATTAATATGGTAAATATTAAAATTCTGAATTTGAATTTCTTCTCCGCAACTACATAGTGACCTTTAATTAAGCCTTTAGGACCTCATCAAGTCCACACGCTAAGCCCAGTTTTTTGGAAGTGGCTCATCTCTCCACTGCACCATCAGTGTTCACCTCACTGATCCACTCCCAATCCCCTGTCCGAGAAAAAGGAAACACCACGTCCCTGTCCTCAGAGATCTGTGTTGATGACTTCCCCTCTGTGTATGTGTGTGTCTGTGTACCTTCTCTGTGTGCGCACAAGTCAGTCAGGGTCGCAGCAGAGGAAAGAATGCGGCCGTGGAAAGGAATGCAGGGCTGATTAGCGCTGCTTACCTGTAAGTGAACTGGACGTGCCGGCGTGTGATGAGACCGAGGAAACAAGGGAACAATAGGACAGTAGAGATTCCTTTCCACGCCGCATTCCAGCGATCCTGCAGCCGGGGCCCCCTGCTCGGAGCTTTGATGAACCCTCCTCGCGGCTTCCTGGGATTGTCGCTCCTCCACAAACACAAAAACATAAAGCGGTCGGCGAGCGAGGGCCGGGGAAGAGAGAGCACGGCCCTCCTCAGGATGTCCTGTTTTGATTAGCGTTAGCATCCTAAATGCACCATAGAAATATTATTCTAACACGGAGAAGAGCTTAGCGGTGACACATCCACTTCTTTCCACTCGGTGACCTGCAGGGTCAGATACACTACAATGAGCCAGGAATCAAAGAGGTGCTCCTCACCCAACGATCTTACTGAGGAAATCATGAGAGGAAAACAAGGCGATAAAACGATAGGGAGAGCTTTCAGGGCCTGTCAACAGGTGGAAGTCTGTCAGGCCAGGGCTTTTAGACATTTATAAGAATTACCTGAGAATTTCCTGAGATTATTATATCAAACGCGGGAGAAGTATATGGGAATGGAAGACATTTGATAAGATAAGATAAGATAAGATAAGATAAGATAAGAATTTTCGATTTGTGTTTTGACATGGTTACTCACTTCCTTCACACTTGGCATATTGGTGTGAGCAGACTATGGGTGCCTGGAGGTATAAATAAGATGAGCCTTGAAGAGATTTTACACTCTATTAAAGGATAAGTTCACCCAGAAATGAAACTTTCTTCAGCTTTACAACAAAACAGCATTGCAGTGTTCTCCTAAACAACTGAAGTAGATGGGGACTACTGAAAAAACATAATGTCCGACGTAATCCAAGTCTCCGGACGCTCCAAGATCCCAAATTGATTTGAAAATATGTTATTCATACCCTCAACTCACGGTCGAGCTTTTGCACCCGCTTCAGAAGGGCTTTTTTTTACTTACTAAAACAAGTCCCCATCAGTTGTTCAGGAGATTGTTGCAACAAAAATTTGCTGTGAAGCTCCAGAAATGTTTTGCAGACCACAAAGCTTCACCTGACTTTCCATCAGCATGAGGGTCAGCAGATAATGACTACATTTTCACTCTTGGGTGAACTTATCCTTTAATGATAATGAGCTCAGAGACAACATTGACCAAGAGTTACACATACATTGTCTGGCGCCCTGCTGTCACATAACATGATGGTATGAGAATCAGTACTGCAGAAAGCTGAGCGATTGTAATGTTACTTTAAGCTTCTGGCGCATCTTTGTCCAGGGGCTGTACCAAGATCTTCTCTGTCGACAGATGTGTGTTTGTATAAAGCAGAAGAAATGGGGCTCATCGAGTTTATTCTTTTCTTCATCAAAGTGAAGATTGACAGGAAGTCCGAGTTTTCCACACCATCAATAACATATTGGTGGCGTCTGTAAAAACTGTAACAGTTGTGTTTTTATTTGGATGACAGGAAGTGGTGAGTGGCGGAGCTGGTTTCACTAAATGCTTCCTCACGCTAGAATGAGCGAATTACAATAGGGTGTCAGTTTCTCTTAAAGAGTTTTAAGACACACAAATATCAAAGAGAGTAATTACTGATGAATTTCTGCTTATTCCCTCGTTGGGAATCAAACTCGTGCTTTTACTGCCTTTTGAATTATTTTGCAAAGCCATAATAACTACTGCTGTTATGTTAAGCTTTTATCCAGGAAACTAAGGTTTGAAAAACTGAAATAAAACAGCCAAACAGAAATGACTAAAACAGCTTTTATTCTACAAAAAACGAGTTGACTGAAATTCTTAATTAACTGACGGTATTTTCCTTGAAGTAAGCACCTTATTTATGTATTTTGCGCTCTCACACACACAGTGTCCTCTTTCAGCAGCCCACACTACATCTTTTCTGTCTCCTGTGGAATCAGAGAGCAGTGAAGCATTGCGGCATGGTTTGTTGTTTTGCTGCTGCTCGAGGGCTTTAGTTTGACAGGAGGGCACCACTTTGTTCACCTCAGTGTCCAGAAGGGACCCCTCAGGGCCTTGAGGGCCTGGACGTCTCTGTCAGGGCTGTGGCAGGACTGGGGCAACGGGGGGCCCCGCTGCTCACTGGGTCAGTGGACAAGCTAATCGATTTTATCTCCGTTTCACACACCACGCCAAACCCCTACTGGCCTGATATTCACATGTTCACTGTTCAGAGGATTACGCTCCTTCCATCTTCTGTCTCTCTTTTTTTCTCCTTCAGTTGCTCTCTCCCACCGCATTTTTTTTGTATTTCTTCTACATCTCTTTCACTCTTTATCTCTCTCCCTCCCTCCGTCGCCCTTTGAAGGGAACATTTTAAATTTAGCCCATCCGTGCCTGTCTCGGCGCTGGCGCTCCCCCTTGAGGGAGGCTGGCGGGGCGGTCGGAGGAACCCTTGTTTTCTCGGCCATTCCTCTGGATGAAGCGCTGGAACAAGGGAATGAAAGCTTTGGGAAAGGTCTGGAAACTTCCCATTCATCAGTGTAAGGAGATACTGCGCTGACAGTTAGCAGACGGCCAGCCAAGTACAACACGGGACAGCCGCGTGGGCCCGCAGCAGCTCGGCTCAACAGACAGACAGACAGAGCGAGAGCAGACCAAACACCCCACTCATCTCTGTTCGAGGCAATAACATGTGTTAGCGTTTTAGCCATTTTTTCTGATTCTCTTGCGCGGAGTGACTCAAGTGTGAACAGTAGAATAAGTGAATGATTACGGGTGCAATCATAACTAATATAGTAATAAAGAAGAGCAGGGGGCAGCAGAGTTTAGTACTGGAGACAAGTAATGGTTACATGCTGTCATTTAAGCAGTGGAGCAAACTGTGGTTGGTTCAGATATTTTCTAATTTGACAGAACTTTATCTATTCTTCAAGGTCCTACAAGTGACTTGTGTGTTCTGTACTTGTGCGTTGGTGATATTGGATGATCGGCATTCATTCAGTCAGTCTTTTGTATAAGAGCCTACATTTACACTCCACATTTTCATCACGATTTGCGATCCAATTGCCAGATGCAATGCAATATGCAGTGGCGGACCCAGAATGTTTGACTGGCAGGGGTGAAAAAAAACAAAAATGGCACCAGCTGTATGCAGGGGGGCACCAGTGTGCAGGAAGTCTTGACATATTTATATTGAAGAGAGGGCTCTTTATCTCGTTGTGTCCACTTTATGACCACTGTCTACCATAGGGGCATCCAAGAGGGCACTTCGAGTCAACCAGTGGTTATATGTTTCTGCAAAAAGACAAATAACATGTTCTTGAAATTTAGGTTAAAATCTATTTTTCTTTCGGAAAATGTCCAGAGGTATCCTTGAAAACACAAACACGGCTCGGGATGGCCCGACTTCTCATGACCAGTTTCTGGTTTTGGTTGCCACACGTTTCCTGAGTTCTCCTTAAAAATATCCAGTGGTGCCACGTTCACAATTGCTGACACGCTGTGGGCCGAATATATCCTCTGGTTTCACACGTAAAAATGCCAAAACACAGACTTGAACTGCGGTCGCCAGATTGGCAGCCTTTTCGCCTGTCACTCCACCACCATCCCCTTCACCTCCCAATGTGAAAGTCCGGTAATTAGCTTATAATGTGAGCGTGATATGAAACGCTTTGTGCAAATGTCATCTGTGGTTTGCAGAAACGTTAACTGCTAACATTATATCTTTTTCATTTTGTTTTGTATTGATTGACTTTTTTTCGTGTCCTTTTAGCCTCTCTGACACGCCCTCTCGCCGTACCTTCCCATCAGCCATTGCAGCGGGGCGAGCAAAATGCATGCATACCCTCAGGGGCAGTAATACATGTATGAAAGCAAAGATTTATATGCACCCATAAACACACGCACTCACACACGTTTGAATATTTATCCATCCTTTGGACACAGCACACATACACGAGTCGGGATGGGACGGCAGCACATTGGCCGGGCAGTGCATGGTGGGACATTGCAGGTGTGAGTCTGTGTCTCTCTGCCCAGCCATTAATCGCTGCCATCTGACAGTTCAATCTACGAGGGGCCGAGCGGAGCAGCCGGCTGGTTACCAGGGCAGGTCATTACTGAGCATGGAGGCAGCCAATCGCATCAGCGATCAATGACAAAGGCTGCAGAGTGCGAAAAGTGAGGGAGAAGTCGAGGGAGGTAGGCTTGAGAAAGACGGAGGAGCGAGAGAGGCGATGGAGATGCAGGGACGAAGGGAGGGGAGCGGAGAGGTACGGCCGGATAAAGGTAGTTATGCTGCTGAAGGTCAGCTCTTGGTTGTGGAGTGGATGACAAACAGGCTGTCAGCTGCCAAGGGATGGAGATATTCATCCAATGCTGCACAACTTAAAAATACGGCCCCTCGCACGTGCACGCCCATAAATGCACGCAGAAACAGTCATCGCCAGAGCAGCTTGATTGAGAATGCAGCAGGGGAATTTAGTGTGAGCTATTGTTTTATGAATTCCATATACAAGGTGTTGGCAGACTGCGCCGCCCTTTTAGTGGTCAGCTCGGGCTGCGCTGTAGTAAAAGTAATGACTGGCTGCGAGTAAAAAAAATCCAGTTCATGAAAAACGCCACAACTCCCCTGTGGGCCCGCCTCTGCTGCCCACCGCCGGTACCACGGGAACGGCTTCCATGGCGAGGTCCGTCCGGTGGTGTTTGCCCAGCCCTGAGAAGTCAACACACCCTCCCTCTAACAGCAGGAATTCCGTACATTTTACGACATTCATCACGTTTCATGAAAGTCATTTTCATCTTCTCACAGATGTTTTTCCTCATTACTTTGGTTATTTTTTGGTTCTAATGTTGACGAGGGGATTAATTGATGTCGTGGGTGACATTATTTGGCCGGGGCTCTGATAAAACAACAGGGAGATCTCGCTTTTCTCCCCGGAGGCCTAGAATAGCAGTACTGGTCGTTTATCCTGCACTATCTCTCAGCAGATCCACTGGCCCTCTCTCACACTCTCTCT
Source organism: Pagrus pagrus (assembly GCF_965226575.1). Taxonomy (NCBI): domain Eukaryota; kingdom Metazoa; phylum Chordata; class Actinopteri; order Spariformes; family Sparidae; genus Pagrus; species Pagrus pagrus. The sequence continues at coordinate 20,580,151 of NC_140188.1, read as the reverse complement.
CTCTCACACACACACACACACACACACACATACAGGCCATCTCAGCTTGGACACCACTGAGTGATGATGAGTCATTATGGAGAGTGTGCCCTTCGACCTCCTCCAGTCTTTATGGATCGCTCTCTGGCAGAATCATATTCCCTAATGCCAAGTTCCTGTCCATCTGCCTGCCTGTCTGTCAGACGGTCAGGCCCCTTAGTCTCTCTCTCCCATACTCTCTCAATCTCTCTCTCTCTCTCCCCTGAGTTTCACACACCAGTTCATCCCAGACATCTCTGTCTCTGTTTATTTTAATAACAAACAGGAAAAATATCTCCTTTTCCCATTACCAAATGTTTGAATTTGATAGTTTTCGTGTATTCCACAGTGAGAATAATGGACGCGAGCGTTGATTTGCTGCGAGATTATATTTAGACGAACTTGAGAAAGGCTTCAAAAGTTGTCTGTTATCCAAGGGTGTGGTAGTTTGGAGGATTAATTATATCTATTCATCCTAGCCTACCATGTTCTTCAGTGTTGAGATTGGCACGCAGCAACACTTTAGTTGAATTCACAGTAATCCAATACATCTCGGTGCATGTAAGTGTTCCCCCCCCCCCATCTATCCCCTCACTTGCATACGATAGTGGTAATTCCTCAGTGCGCAGAGGAGCAGAGCAGCGAGGGAAAGCCGAGGAAAGGAGTCAGTTTGGATTTCAACACATCCTCCTCTCTTTTTCTGTTACTCTGTTAATCAAATACTACCGCGATGCCAAGGGTATTCTGTGTAGATCAGCCTGCTAATATGTTTTTTGTGGACGCTAGCATTTGATCCTTCTCTCAACAAATACAATTTGTTTGGCCTGATTTGATCAGCGGTGTAGTAGCATGCAGGCAGGAGCGGGTAAACCTTCCGTACGATGGAAGTTAAGATGTTTTTGCGCCTACGAGAAAGGAAACTCTATTACAGGTGTCCTGGACCACGGGGCCCTGCCGGCCCTGATGAAATGCTCTTTGGGTGTTAATTCAATTCTGATTTCGCCTAGCCTGGAGACTAGCCACCTCTGGGGTTTTCAAACTGGCTCTGAAAGGCAGAAAACAAAGTCTGGTTCTGAAGCGTACAATTACAATGGTGGAAACTTTGAAGGGCACTTCCTGATGTAACATAGTAATCTCCCGTGGGACACCAGAGAATGATGCTGTATAATTTTGGTGATGTTTTTGTGGAATAAGCATTGTTACATGTGTGCACGGTGCATGTAAGTTGTAAAGTGGTATTGCTGCACAGACGATTACATTTATACCGTATGCCTGTGATATGGAGCTGACCGTATAACACTATAGCAAGCAGGCGTGAGCAATGGTAACATGAAAACTGATGTGAACAGGAAAACATGGCTGTTTGTCTGAGGAACAAGCCTTTCTGTTAAGAGTAGAGCCAAGGGATCCATGCCAGCAGGATTCTGTTTCCTTCATTTGACAAGTGGCTGAAATCGTTGCAGTGTGATGATAAAATCCGCTACAGACAAAGCAAGGCACTTTAGACACACTTTAAGGTGTATGATTGGTGGAGTTGCCCTTTAAGAAGTAGGAGAATGTTCTCATCCCATAAAGGAACACTTCATCCTTCAGCTTATCAGAGAGAATGATTCAAAACCACCAAATTTGGAGATACATGGTTTTTACTGGACAGGAAGGGTATGAAAAATTGTAATCTGAAAAGTAACTACAGCTGTCAGACAAATGTAGTGGAGTAAAAAGCACAATATTTCCCTCTGAGATGTAGGAAACCAACAATATTTTAGCCAAAGTCTTGCTGTCAATAGGACTTTTTTGATAAGAGCACCTTTAAAATGTATCGTTTGAAAATCCTCTCTTACTATCAGCGTTCATTACACAAGCAGATTCTTTGGAAATTCAATATTAAACTCATATTAAAGGGAAAATTAACCACAACTGTTCCCAGATTTACACCCTACTGAAAATACAGCCAGCCCTGCAAAACAAGTGACCCATTTCAGCCCCTTCAGGGTTCAGAGACATAGGATGCATGCTAGCTGTCACACCGTCAGCCAGCCGCCAAGCCCCACAGATCAAATACAGGTATGATTTATGTCCCCTGTCCGAGCCTTCACAGCGCATGTTCTCCTGCATTGGAGTTGTTGTCCAAAGCCAACTGCAGTAGTAATTTGTCTCCTTACATGTGTAGGAGTTGGGGGGCAGAGGTCAGAGAAATGAAAATGACCAGACCTGACTTAATTGTTGTATCTATTTGTGGTTCGAGACAGGATGTCTGTCTGAATGTCTATCTGTCTATTTGTGCATCTGTCTCGCTTCTGTCTTGGCGCCGTGTTTTGTGTCAGCGGGTCGAGACCCTCTGGCTGCAGTCAGCCATTATGGGCACTGATCTGATCCAGCAGGAGCACAGGGGTTCACTCAAGAGATCTGTCCAGGCCAGATAGCATCATTATCACAACACACAGCCTGATGGAAAACTTTCCTCGTGTTCTCTGGTCCCTATTAATGGTGTTCCTTATTTATAAAGCACAAAAATCTCTATACAAAAAATTTAGCTTTTGTCAGTGTGGCATATTTTTATGTACGTGCTGTAAAGTCTAACAAATACGCTAAAGTTTCAGTCAGATATGAAGCTCTGACGCCTTTTTACCTCCAATTTCCTCGCCAGTTTGGCACACCTGACAAGGTTAAGCCAGTAAATTGTGGAGAGAAATGCTTCCTGTGTGTGATTACATTTATCATGTATAATTAGGAAGTTCTGCTCTCTCTACACATGATGACCTCTGACCCCGAGTGTGACAGTTGTAGGCTGGTGTTGCCAGACACCCAAATGTGCTGTCCAGGTCGTGCTACTCAACAAAGTCTGGTTTCCGCTGCAGGATGGAGTGTCTTAGATTGACTTTTTCTTTTTTCCCTAAGCCTTTTGATTTGAGAAACTCCTCTGTGATTCCTTTTCTCACTGAGTGGATTCATCATTTGGAGCACAATCACAGATAATTTAGTCACACTAAAATTGCATTGCATACAGCTGTATACTTGCACTTTGCCTAATTTATACTTCTTGACATAGTTATGGAAAGAAACTCCAATCAAACATCCAAAAACCTGACTAGTGAGCTGCATCAACAACTTTGCACATCATTATTGAACCACATCATGCAAACAAGAGGCAGTATCAGGGATACACGACATCGGTATCAGCCAATAAAGGCTTTACATTGAAATATCAGCATCGCCCCAAAATAAACAATAAACACTGATGAAATGACACTTCAAAGCAACATTATGTAACTTTTTTTACCTTAAATAACAGCTTCAAAATCATATTGATGATACAGTGTCTTGTAATAGGGTGAAGGGTTCTCTGCACTATGTAACTTCAGTGGGATGGTAGGATCACAGCGTTACATACATGTTTACTTCAAGATAAGTTTTCAACATATAACATTGTTTTGATGTAATAGGTTGTGTTTGTAGTTGGCACCTACATTACATCTGACAAACAGTTACAGACCTGGGATTTGTATTTATGACAGTGGTGTCCCACAAACTGTGGGGGGCGCCAAATCGCACAAAATGCCAATTTCTACATAATGTTGCTTTAACTATGTGAACATGATGCACACCATTGACTACGTAGTTTTCTTAATTTGAGCCTGAAATGTCATATATGGAGGTAATAAATATTCAGGGAAGCACTATCTAATGTGCGTTTTTTGTATTTTGGACATACAGAAACAGTGTGAAACCCTGGTCCTCAATTCAACTTCTTGATTTTGTTGATGCACGTGTGAAACTTCTGCGGCCCCTCTGTTGCTCGGGCTATTTTCTAATGATTCAAACGCTCCTCTAAATCTTAGTTTTTCCTTTGTTTTCTGCCCTTTATCTTCCTCTCCTCCTGTCCATTGCTCTGTCATTTGTTCTTCCTGTTCCTTTGCGCTTGTACCCTTTTTGTGTGTTATAATTCCCACCTATTATTTCTGTCCCGAGCCCTCATTAGTCATGTCGCTGTCAGCCGCCAGCTGCAGACACACACACACACACACAACCACACACATGCACGCAGCCGCAAAGGTTTTCTTGCACATGCACAGGTATGGAAGTCATCAAGGCAAGGTCAAAGGTCTGCCTCATTACCCGGCTCCAGTGAAAACTTTTGGTGTGTTTTATGCACCGGTATCAAAAAGCAGGGGGAGGTAAAACAAGGAAGAGGGGGAACAAGAGGGATAGAAGAAAGCAAGATAATGAAGAAGATTGATGTGATTTTAGGAGGAAAAAGAGAAGAGAGAATTAGTGATTGGGAGTAAGAAATATAGAGGGACAAGATAGAAAATCCTCATCGTCATAATCAGCATTTTCTTAGAATTTCATCACTAGGAAGCTTTATGAATATGGCCCTAGATCAATATAGTCCAGTCACAGAATGGGAAATTGTGGTTAGTTGGAGTTTTTTTTTTTTTTTTTTTTCAGGAGGGTGAGTCGAGCTCTAAGGACGGGGGCCTTCGAGTCTCACACTGCCCTCACCACAGATGCTGCCGGCGGCATGCATGACTAGTGTTTCCTGACGTTAAACACTACATCTCTAAATAAAGTCATTAGGAGCAGTCCAACAGAAGCCCATTCATTCATTCATCCTCTTCTGCTCCCACACACACACACACACACACACACACACACACACACATACGCACACACAGCCACATTGCATGCCTGCATGGGACATGATACGCTGACATGTGACAGAAAGCAAAGCAGGAGTGTGCATGTTCAAGTTCAACTCCGGAGGTCAGAGAGGTGTCTGTGTGTGTGTGTGCGAGTGTGTGTTCGGTGTGTATGTGTGTGTGTGTGTTGGGGCGTCAGCTGGGAGCAGTCAGGGGGACACTGGTGATGCAGACTGACACGGGACATAAACACTTAGTCGTATAGTGAAGGGGCCCATTGTCTCAATGGCCGCCATGTCAGTCTCTGTGTGTAATGGAACGATCTGTCTCTGTGTGTTTGTCTAATTGCCCAATCTGTCCGTCTGTCTTCTGATATGTCTATCTCACCGCTTGACTGTGTCTTTCTTTCCCTCTTTCACCCATTTCTATCTTTAAACTACTACATGACCACTTACATTGTAGTCATGAGGCAGGTCTTCTTATCCCAGAAATCTGCTGGACGATCTGCCAACTCTTGGATCGCTGTGTTTCTTTCTTGTATGTGTGCAGTGCAGTTGACATGGGTTGTTCTATATTTCCTCGACATGCTTGTATTTAAAAGTAAAGATCGTGTTAAAATATAGCTTTGGTGACAGTGAAAGTCAACCCCTAACTGATCCCGGCTGGCCTCACCTTTCCATATGTAGGTCGTGTTTTTGAATGTGTACATTTCGGGCCTGGGTTTGTAAAAGAAATAACAACAGAGTGAAAAAACAAAAGAGTAAAAAAAAAGAGTAATAAAGTACATCTTCTTCTTCTTGAGGAGTTGAAATTGGTGTCAAATGTTGAAATACTGTGTCTGTTGATAGAAGAAATTAATTTATTTAACAAAATAAATGTTGTGGGTAACAGAAAAATAAATAAAACAGTCAGCAGGAAAGAGAAAAAGACATCACATGTTTGTCTCTCTGTGTCTCGGAAAGGACCAAACTTTAAATTCAGGATTGCGAGATGTGTCACGGTCAGTGGCAGGTGGAACTGTTAACAAGACCAGTGGTACAGAACATGCATGGGAGTTATTAGTTGTGGGATTTCGGAGCCGTGGCTGAGCCCAGAGAGGAGGTAAAGGTGTGCGGAGGATATGAGATCTTTGGGGTCGAGGTGCCGGGACGGTGATGAGGTGTGTGAGATTAATGGGAGTGAAGTTGTAAAGAGAGGGGGAAGCGAGTAGGGGTGAGGTGCTGAGGACATGTCGGGTGCCTCTTGAGGATTCGTGTCTCGGTGAGTGTGTGTGTGTGTGTGTGTAGTTTCTGTATAAGAGTTTTCAGCGATGTTCTCACCTGAATTCTGACTCGAGATCCTTAACCCGACGTCCTGTAACATCAGCTTCAAAACCCCCACTGTGTAATCTGAACAGTGAATGGTTGTCAAATCCATACGGGGCTGTTTTATGCATATCCCTGGAAGATTTCATGCAACTGCAGAAATGTGCGCATAAAGGAGAAAGACAGAAAGTATGAGGATGTCAGAACTGAGGGGAATATGGAGGTGTTTAGAGAGGGCCAAAGTTCATTCACATCTTTGGGCTGTTTTATGTGCTGGCTTACACGGCAGCCAGCACCTTTTTTTTTTCTTCTATAATACTGGTTCATGTTACTTTAATACAGTCACTTCTTTAAAATTACTTAAATTGATATATACACATTTAAAGCAATTGAGGCACTTACATTGATTTACATTTCTACCCAGTTAAATAGTTTTAACAGCGACCTCATCGCTTAAAAAATGCAAATACAGTTCGTGTTTCATGTACATTAAAAATACTTCCAAGTGCTATTTCAGCAGCTCGTTTTTTTTTTTTTTTTTCTACTTTTATTTTCCTTCTTCAAACACTTCCCATCTAGAGTTACTGCCACTGCCATGTTTAGAAACAGAGACTCATACAGAGAGCTAAACTGTAGTAATAATCCAATTAGAGTAATAAGTAGCCCAGTGATTGACACTTGAGTCAAACACTGAAGAGGTTTTTACGGCCACGTCTCTTGAAGGACACGTTTCCGTATGTTGGCCTCCTGTTCGCGCGCACACACACACACACGCTCACACACGCTTCAGCTTAGCCTCTCCCTCGCTCTCTCCCACTAATACACAGTGTGTGTTTATTGTAGATGAGGTGTGGATGTTTATACTCTCCACGGAGCAAAACAAACCAGTCTGAAGTGTGAGGTGATTCTAAAATAATCCGCCAAGCTCTTTGGCAAATTGACACCGTGGAGTCCCCACTTGTATTATTTGTTCATGTTGGCCCTGAGAACGTTCTTACTCGTTCACTTCCTGGGATAGATATACTTTTTCCATCAGATAAAAGGTTAAAAATGTGGACATCTGATAGATAATAATGATAATGCTCTGCAGAAAAAGCATTTTATATTTCTAAATTCTCTTTTTCTAGTATGTATAAATGCAGATGTAAAGTAACCAAGTACAAATATTTTGTCACTGTATTAGTAGATTCTTTCATCTTTCTGTACTTTACTTGAGTATTTATCTTTCTAACAACTTTTGACTTTTACTCCCCACATTTTTAACAGAAATATCTGTACGTTCTACATTTTCAATGATGTCATTTTTTGCCGTCCTGGGAATGAGACTCAACAACCAACTATCTTTGTGGTGCATTTATGAACAGCTCGGACAAATCCTATTCTATCTTGAAGCTTAATAGTCTTTGATTTACATCAATATGAAGTGAGGTTCAGTTAGCTTTGCACAGAAACATCTGGTAGAAATGTCCCTCAGAGGGACACTTTTTACTTTTATACTTTGAGTACATTTCAGAGCCTGTACTTTCTTACTCTTCCTTCAGTAAAGGAGTTGAAGTGTGAAGACTACACTGGCCCGTCTACATTATCTACAAGTTGTATGTTGTCATTTTGTCTTTTTGGTTTGTTTAGTTTGGGGTATGTAAGCTGAGCTGATATCAGCGTTAGATTGCACTCTTCTTTACGACCTTGGCAGCGGACATGAACCACGCTAAACTATTTAATTATGCTGGTATTCACACATGATTAAGAATCAGAATCCGTTCTTCTCCATTTCATTAAAGGTCGATTGTAGGATACTTTGTCATCAAAGCACATTTAGGTCCAGAAGGTGGCAGAGGTTACATTGTATCATGAAATCAAAACAAATGATTCTGTTTGGATATCTTTTCAGCCTTTCTCCCGGTTGCCCGTGCATTAGCGTTTATATAAATACATCATAGAAACACACACAATGGCAGAGGAGGGATGGATGTCAGTGGTCAGAGCAGATAAGAATGACAAAGCTCTACACTAAGCCACGTCACCAGCAGGCCTCTCACCTGCCTGTCTGTCACACAGACGCACTCAACCATCACCGACTGATTGTTTGTGCCCATGCATGTGTGTGCGTATGTGTGTGATTGATGCGCTTTGCCTTCCGTCAACGTCACCCCCCCCTCCCTCCCACCGCCTCGCTCGCTCCCTCTTGTCCCACCTCAGTCTGGACTGTCAGGGAAACATGAGGCCTTGGGAGATAGCGGCGTGCTCTACCCGGCCGGCCCTCGGCCCGCTCTGTCTCTTTTTCTCTTCCTTGTGCCAGTCACCTACTGCTGTGGGAAAAGCAGAGGAGATGAGGCCTTAAAAAACAGATCATTGTCCGCCTCCTAGATTAAAGCCAGAGAATGTGAGCATTGTCCACTGAATGGCTAAACCTTCCTGCTGTCACTCAAACGCTGCTCTGAGCGCTACTTCATGTCTAAGAGGCTTATCTGCACTGAAAGGCCCCTAGCTGCTCTGGGGAGAGAGGACGTAATGAAGCGTGTTTTTTTTTTTTTCCTCTGTAGGGAGAAACCTGCTGCTGGGGGTGGCGGCGGCGGTGGTGGTGGTGGGTGGTTAAGGGATTCAGGGGGTGGACATGGCCAGTGGGACAGCTGCAGCACCGGGTACCCCCCACCCCACCCCTCGCCCCAACAGCTCCCACTCCTTCTAACTGCCTCTCTCGAAAGAATTGTCATTTATCTAGTCTCACATGAGAGGGGAGCGCCGTATACACGGCATACGGGCCTGAGCCCAGTGCTAAGCGTGATGGGGGGACATTATGTGGGGACTCGCCCAGGGACCTGCCTGTTGTCCGCGCTCAGCCGTCTGTGGGGATGATCAGCAGGCCACTGATGTGGTCCTCTCTTTGTGCTCCGCTGTTTGAAAAGGGGAAAGTTTAAGTGCTGCTCGCATTCAGGGCTGAGGGCCGGCCAGGCTGGGAGGGTTAGCTAAGCCCCGAGGCCTGTATGTGTGTGTGTATGTGTGTGTGCTTACATTATCATAGCCTGTATAAGAAAAACTGTAGCTTCTTTTGTCAGTATCACGAGTATAATGCACAATTTCATATCATTACGCACAGTCCAGGAGCTATATTTGTAATGTGAGAGCATTAAAGGGGCGCTATGTAGTTTTGGAGAAGAAATTCAAACTCACAATATTAATGAGGTGATAACACAAACTCAGAAATATTTATTTTTTCCATAACTGAATAAACAAGCTGTTCTCAGAGGAAAATAAGGCCAAAAGAACACTGTTTGAAGCTAGAAAGGTGGCAGGGTCCGACAAATATAAAACAAAGTAAAACAGTATGAAACTGTGTTGTCCTTTCAGGTCAGTTTGTTTATTCAGTTTATTCACTCATGAATATGAATAGAGTTTGTTTATTTAGTTTGTTTAGGCATACAAATATCAATAAAGATTTCTTTCTTTCTCTTCTGATTGAAATTTCTTCCCCAAAACTAAAGTGCAGCAAAGACATAGACCACCATATGAAAAAGTGACTGATTTAAGAAAATCTATGCTTTGTACACGAGGTCTTGTCATGCATTATTAATAAGTAGGGATGCAGGATAATATCAGCAGATAATGATATTTGAGGCCGCTAACCCTAACCCTAAACTTCAAAAGGGTTAGGGTAAAAATACTTTTTTTTTTTTTTTTTTTTGAACTGTTCTGCTCAATAAAGCCTTAATTACTATGCTCCACTTGTTGAATTATGGAACATCTGCCATGATCCCTGCCACTGCTGTGGCATGGCACGCGTGGGTTTCCCCCAGTGGGCCCACATATTAGTTTCTGCATGATTTACAGAAGCCATCGGACCCCGAGCCCTGCTGTCCTGTTCTGCGTGCCCTCTGTGTGCTCCGCTCATCTGTCTCTGTGTCACAACGGACACACCTGCATCCTCAGCAGGCCCCTGTAACCCATAAGCTCTGTCCACTTCCTGTCTGCAGTATAGTGCTGTTTCACCGACACAGGCCGCAGAACATACAGCTGGGCTCTCGGCATACGCTCTCTGTAGAAGTGTGTCGTCTCCATTCTGGTTTGTTTGACCTGCGCAGGCTTTGTTTTTGTGTGTCGGTGAGGAGATGTTTAATACCTGACAGACTGATTCACTTCATCAGCACAGGGAGGGTGTTTGCTCTCTCTTCTCCCCGTCAGACCACGAGCCACGCATGCACTCCCTTAATGCGATCTCTGACCTGGGCATCTTGTGGGGTTAGCGCTGCCTGCGCCTATTCTGTGCCGTGTCGGGAGGTCGAGTGGGCTGGAGAGCCTCGGAGTAGACCAGAGGGGACGGGAGGGGGATGTTAAGTGGTGTGGCCCAGCTGTGACGGGCGGCCCAGCGGTCCATTTAGAGCTCCAACCCCACGCTGGGAGATGGTACATCCCGACAAGCTGAAGGGACCCAACTCTGGTACCAGCGTGCTCTCGGCTCTGTGAAAATGTCAAAATATGAATGTCGAATTGCAAGAACATCACTTGTGCAGCATGTTAAAATGGAAGCTCCAGGTGTCCTGTGGCGCTCTATCATTTGTTTGTGGCGTTAAGAGCTTCAGAGGACTAAAGATGAGGCAGAACAACTAGCGAGGGTTTTTTAAGAGTAGCTTTAGTTTGACTAAAGTGTTGACTGTGCTGCTGATATTCGCTTCAATCTGTTGCGTAACAAAGTAGCAGTATTCAAATAACGTCCTTTATCTCACAAAATGTTTTTGTCCATCTCAAGAGGATGAAAATCGGATTCCTGAGAATCTGAATGTTAAATAGAAAATGATTCATGGGAATGATCGCTACATATCAATGATTCACACAATACAATGTGTCCATGCACCCAAGAGTGATAGGTGCCACATTGTGCAGGAGATGGAGAGTGGATTTGAAGGTTCTTTTTCAGTAAACATTTAAAAGAGTGGAGGAGTGAACAAAAGCGTTAAGAAGGAGCTGTTTTGTTGCCCCTTTTTTAACCTAAATAGGCGGTCTGTCCGACCGAGGCCTTGGCTTCAAAGTATTATCCCACACATGCAATTACCATTTCTATCAACTGGGGAGAAAGATTATGCTTTTTGGGTGTTCTTCTGCGTTTCTTCCAGTGGATTCACTTGGTGAATGTGACACGTTTTGTGTCTCCCACCCCCTATTGAATTTAAAAGTTCTCTATTCTCCGAGTGAGCCGAGGAGAGTCCTACACGCGGGCTGAATAGACACTAAATCTTTCAAGGTTAGGACTTAACCTTCTCCCACTCTAATTCATCTTCAAACTTTAGTCTGAAACCAATCAATATCAGATGATTGGTAAACAGTGTGCAGTGTCTGATAGGCAGGTACCAAGGGCCCTCAATGGGATTGCAAATGCTTTGTGCGTCCCGAGTCGCTTTTGCTCTAAAGCACTGTCACAAAAAGTGAAATTACCATTCGCTTGGAATGATGCCATTCATCTTTGTCAGCGCGCCAAGCTCAGCACGCAAGCCGCTCCCCTCAAATTAATTCCTTGTTTTGCATCAGCTGAATTTGCCCAAATCCAGGAGGATGGCTCCGGCTACACCTCGCCTGCATTCTTTAATGTGGCAATTCCAGCTGATTTCACTATGCACAGGGCCCCGTGGCTTTATTTACTGCCTAATTCACAAAGAAAAAGGAAATAGATATGAAAATAAGTTGGGAAAATAAGATAAATCTGGTTGTGGAATTTCAAGAGGCCCCGCCTGTTCCAAGCAGGAGAGTTAGAGCTGCATAATGCACGTTGCTGGCTCCTGAGAGCCCGGTGCGATGCTATTGTCGATTTGTCATTTCATGTTGCGGGAGCTCCTGTACAAAGGTAATGTCTTCCCAGAGGCTCTTACCCATGTAATATAAAGGGAAAGCATTGTCGAATGAATGTCTGAGGGATTCATTTGTTATCCTGCATGAGATATTCTTCAATATGTCAGGACAGTTAAAGTATAATTTAGAGAGAAAAGATTGTAAACAAAACACAGTCATTTATTTTCCTTTCTTATCAACTTTTTGATGTGCAACCCTCAAGTAAAATATGCATTGAATTTCCCCCAGAAGAACGCACTTAAAATGCGAGTCTTTGATGAGAAAAACTCTCTTGAATTAGTAGAAATCTCCCTTCTCGTGGATGTGCAAGAAAGGGTTGAAGCATTTCCACCAGGGGGCTGTGACTTGTTTCTTTTTTCCTTCCTTCTCTCTTGTGCCTCACTGAAGTCTTTTCTGCTGCCGGGTAACCCAGCCCTGCTATCACAAGCCATCTGGCATTTCAGTGGTCACATCTTTGTTGTTTTCTCTCTCCGGCTCATGTCGATGTTATCCCAGTGTTGTTTCATGGTGCAGAGTGACAGCAGTGATGAGGTTTTAAAGAGCGGGTTGTCCTCCTCCTTTCGACTGTCCTCTCCCGGTTGGACTTAAATGCTAAAAATGGTTCCGAGGCTAATTTATGGTTGTGGTGACTGTGACCACTGATTTGTGATCGCCTATGTTTGTGTTTATGGAACATGGGCTTATTTTCTTCATCTTATCTGCCGGCAGATGGACAACATGGTTTGACAGGGTTTATTTAGATGTTTGCTATTTCCGCCACAGAGTATGATGGAGTGCAATTACCAGGAATGTCGAGTGAAGCCCTGGGGTCAAAGGCCTTTTCCTGCCTCCCTCCCTGGCATGGGTAGACCGAGGTCTCCGTGCCCAAATCCGTGTATAGGTTAGACGGACGTTTGTGGCATTTCTAAGCACGGCAAAGTGAGGTGTGTGCCCTTTTTTACATTTTAAGAATCTGAAGAAGCTCTTGTTTGGAGGAATGTGATCGGGGATGGTAACAGTGGAAGAGAAGAGACGAAGAGAGGAGAGGAGCTGCTGGAGATAAGTGGGTCAGGCCTGAGAGACCGCTCTTCACCTCAGACACCTGCACCTCTCCACAGATCCCTCATCAAGGACTCACTTTGTCCCCGGGCTGCACCATTGTCTGCTCAAGGACCCTCCAGACTTTGCTCTGAATGCCTCCCTGTGCTACTCCAAGTGGACTCAGCCCAGCTCTCCCCGAGAGACAGACAAAAAAGCGGATTCCAAAGCGCCGGCCCCTTGGCATTCCCCTGTCTTTAGGAGGTAGAGAGGGGAACTTCGGCCTGATTCACTCCTCCACTCTTCATCCCTCTCCACAGTCTCCCCAAAAAACAAGGAGATGAGGAGAAGGAGGAGGTGGAGGAAAACTTGCAAGGGGGTAGCGGAGGGGTGGTCTCAGGGTCACAGAGTGATTAGTGAGGAGCAGAGTGGCGCTCCTTTTCCCCTTTGGTCCTCCTCCTCTGTGGTCACTGAGAAATGACTTCCACTGGGCTTACTGGGGAGTGTGGGTGGAGAGGGAAGTGGAGGAATTATTCCCCTCTGTCTGTCTGTCTGGACTATATTTAACCTGCCTGACAAGATGGATGTTTCCAAGGGAATTCTCCCCCTCAGCATAAATGAAGCCATTATACTCTCCTCTCTTATCCTCTCCTTTGCTTTTCATTAGAAACTCAGAGTTTATGATGAAATGTCACTCAAAAGCAGATTAAAATACGGCTTGAGCGCAAACGCAGACATGCCGCAGGCCTCGGGTTGAAAACTGCAAATTTTACGACTCATTTTACACGAGACAAGAATACATCTGCGCAGTCAAACACACACAGGCATGTAGTGGATGTCACTGGCCACGCACAGCGCAAAAAAAATGCACCCACACATGGATACACACTTACATACATACACTGCGTAGTCCTGGTGTGGGCAGCCGGTGCAGGCCGTACGAGTTGGAAGTGATTAGGGAGAAATATGCCTGTCTCCCTGTAATGTCAGTAATAGGCAGCAGCACATCAAAGTCCAGGCCTGTCAGAATGATCCGGATCAAACCGGCCCCCATCTGGAAGCCATAACTGACTTTTCACTCATTTAAACACTCTTAAAACACACTGAACAGACATGGAGCTCCCGTCTCTGCTCACCACTCACCACCACTCATATCAGCACCCTCTGCCCTCTGCATCTGTGCATGTGTAACTCTCTCGCTGCCTGCGTATTGTCCCGCTCTCTGCGTATTTTCACATTTAATGGCGAGTCCATGTGTTTCACATTTGTGTATTAGGCTACTAATTTTGGATGATTAATGTTTTCAGTCACACTCTCAGCCCCTTTAAACGGATTCGAGGAGGAGTTACGTCTACAGAGCGCCAGTGTTCCCGCTCTGACAGTTAAAAGTGATGTCTATACACCGCCTAATGCGCGGGCAGATATTTTTAAAGCAGCACAAACATCTGCTGAACCGTGAAATCATAGATAATATTATTCTTTCAGGAGGGCATAAAAGTTGGAATCAAGTGCCGGCCTGTTTTTGCGCTTAAGCAGAGAGTCAAAGATAAGTATCTTGTCCGTGCGATAATGTGCATTCTGAGACAATGATGCAGAGTGCTTCCCTCTCGCCTGCTTGCTCACACCGTGTTGACTGGACTCCTGGACATATATTATCTTTCCAAACACAAGTCGGACACAGCTCTAAGTGTATTTTAATTGGCTTTGAGCCGCCTTCCTAAAGCAAACAGCTGGTGGTGTAGCTGGCGGTGCGGTGTGCTTGGTTACTGACGGGTGGCCTGCAGTCAGGCTGGGGTGGAGTCCGATTGCCTGTCTGTCCACTCCGCTGACAATCAGTCCAATACAGGACTCCATTGTATGTGTGCGTGCGTGTGTCTGCGCTCATGCACACACCTCACTGCATGTGTGGGTGAGACATACAGTGAATATCTGTGTGTCACTCTCGGGTGTTTCACATTTAAGCGGCGCGCACTGGCTTCTGTAACAGATCTTAACGCCTGGCAGATAGAATCTTGAGCTAAAGTGCAAGTGATTTAATACTAACAATTAAAGTAGGCATGTCAGCGGGCAGCCCGGGCCCCTGCTGCGGCCGGACAGGGAGTGGGCCCTCTCTCATATCTCCACCAGACAGGGAGACAGGGGGGCCTCTGGCTCCACAAACCGCTGATGCTGCTAACGCACGCTACTTTTCATTCCCGACTTGCAGAGAAACATTCTCCTTTCCGTCCTCTCTCTTTTTCTTTTACTTTTTAAAACGACATCGTCCGTGGATCAGAAGAGCCAGTTCTGACAAAAGATGCAACAGTTCTTTCGATCCCCCTTCTCTTCAAGCATATTTTGCTTTATCCTTCCTCTTCGACTGCTTGGAAAGACTGACACAGTTGCTGGCCACCATTGTCAAATAATTATGTCTGCTGTTGATGTTGGCTGTTGAGTCAAAAACAAGACTTCTGTTGGATTCATGAGCTGGGGGCTGAGAAGGGGGTGGTTCGGAGAAAAGGAAGGAGGGATTGCAAGCTAAAGGAAAAGGTTTTCTGAGTCTGTGCTCAGCATATGGAGAAAAACCCCTTAAAACTATTCATTTTTACAAGAACCAAGGATCTCACTCCTAACATGGCCAACTCCACTCTCATAAAATCTATAGACATCCATTATAAAACACCCAGGCCCTTATGAGTTGCTCTGCCCGAACGTAGCAACGGAGCCGTCAAATGTGCCTCCAAATCCCCTCTGGAAGTGTTTGAAAAACAAAGCGAGGCTTCACTTCAACCTCATTAACTAGTTATAATAAACAAAACAATGTGTTTTTAATGGATGGCGAGTCCCGTCCCCCCCTCTTTCCCCTCCCAGCTCTGGTCCAGAGCGACTGGCCAGTGGTGGGTTTCCCATGACTGCAGCTTGCGGTGTCACGATGATGGATGGGTAAGGTTGGCGGGGGCTGCCTCTTGCCCCTTCTCCTTTGGGACGTCCCAAAGACTGACAGGCACATTGTGGCGCTCGACCTGTGCTGACGTACTGCTCCGCCCGCTGGCACAGCCACAGAGAGCCACAGAAAATGCCCGCTTTTCGGCACCCACATTCTAGCGTGTTTTACCTCATGCGCAGATACAAGCTCCCTTTTACACCGAGATCCTGCAATACTGTTGCTGAGAAGACCCACCATTACTCCGGCTTTCCCTTTTTACAATGAACCAAACAACACCGACATAATATCTATATATACCATACGAAGTGATTTTGGATAGCATACCACCGTTCTGGAGGCAAAAGAAATGTGAAGCGTTAAAGTGTCATGCGTCTGCGTGGCTCCCAGCATACCGGCTCACCCTTCATATAGGCATATGAAGGGTAGTATGGCGCAAAATCTCTACCTTGGATAAGCTGTGAAAAATGAGCAACAGAAACAGAGAAATGTCTGCACATGCAGAAGCATATGCAAGGCTGTTAGAAAAAAGAGACAGAAATGCAGCATTGCTCCATCATGTGAGGTCCCTGTGCAGAATGAGGCCGCATTGCCCAAGTGTCCCTATGAATTGATTTGAAAAGTTGCCGTAATCATTCTCATGTGTTGAAGGATAATGTTATATCTATGAATATTTAGTTTGCGCCGTAGCTCTGGGTTAGCGTGCGGAGCGACCACCTGTACCTGAGGACCCCTGCTGGCCCTCAGCGGGGGAGACATCAGCTTCCCGATGAATAAACACCGACAGAAGCTCAGCAGCCACAACACACATTCCCGATGCCGTTGCACAAGCTCGAGAGTGCCACACATGTGCACGCACACATCTCTCTCCGTCTGTCTCTCCGACTCTCTCTGTCTGACTCAGTCAAACTCACTCCACACCACACAGAGCTCCTCTGGAATAAAATTCTCCCAGCTAGTGTAAAACAATCCAATAACAGCCAGCACCTCTCAAAATAAAACAATAGCTCAGCTCATGCTGGTGTTGTAAAACAGCTCAGCCTATTACATGCGTACGTGTAACTGTACTGTAAATTTGCCCTTTGGGTAATAGCACATTTTTCCTTCATTGGGTGATTTTGGGATTATAATAATAGTTCGTGTGTTTGTGTGTGTGCGGCAGGGTTGGTTCAGGTGTGTGTGCAAATGTTTTCCCTACATTGTGTTTTACATGCTCCTGGCTCCAGTTGCTGCAGCACAGTGTTGCCAAGCGCAGCTACATCCATTTTGAGCGTTCGGCCAAATTGAACGCTTCATTGGGTCAGAGGTCGTTTGAATAGTGGGATAAGATATAAGGCTCAGACAGACAGAGTGTGAGGGTGTGAGCGACCATGACCCCCGCGACACTGTTCCAACGTGTTTGTAAACAGGATGTCATTAACACTGGGAACCGGCCGGGCTCACAATGACTTTTGTCTCCTTCGGTGTGTGTGTGTGTTTTAAGAGGGGAGGTGGAGCGAGGGTGGGGGCCGGAGAGAGGGAAAGAAAGAGGGGGGGGGAGTGGGTGGTGGTGGGCAGCGAGGTTGATAAAATTTCAAATAAAACACTCCGCATACTTCCACTGATAAATCAGCACCCTCGCAGTTTTTCTCAGAACTGCCCATGTACTGTTCTGTCCAAACAACATCCAGGTTAACTTTTGTCACATCAGATAAGCACCGGCTAATGTGATGAAATTTATGGCTTGGCGTGGCTGCTGTACTAATACAGCGGTGGGTTGTGTGAAGCTGTACTAAGTGCACTCAACTGTCAGCTCTTATTGTGGTGTCAGTCCTTCCTTCTAATTAGTGTCCTCAGCAGGCAGGAAGTGGGCCTGGGCTGGACTAATCTGTCAGTGAGGCCAGACCATCCTCGCCCCAGCGACTGTTTCCTTAGATAAACCCAGAGCCCTTTATCTAAGAGAGTTGCGACACTCAGGGGGTCTGGGAAGCCCCTAGTGATTCTGTTATTACACCTTGGATCTACATTTTATCCGTATGGTCCAAACCTGGATGGAATTTTATGTATAAACTATCGCAATTTTTTATCTTGGAAGCAATTATGAGGGTTTATGAGTGAGCTGTATGTGCGGCAGTTTCTCCGTTCACATCGCGCTACTGATTGTCGTGGTGACAGGTGTTGATTGAGCATGAGAGGGAGGAAACGTAGTGAAGGACACTTCCTGGCAGACAGTTTTATCAGCGAGGGAGCGGACGGGTCAGAGAAAGGGTGGATGAGGTTATCGCACTCTGGTAGTCCTGTACTGTACGCGACTGGTGCACCGAGAGCCTCTGGAGGACTGGCAGCAGCCCAGAGTTGCTGACCAAGGTAACTGTCTCTTTCATATAAACATAACTTGAGTTATAGCCACATGTTGGGACTATCAAGTACAGAGGTTTTTTTCTACTTGGTTTATACTGCGCTGCCATGGTTCAATAGGTCATGAAATAGGTGGAAGGGCTTTCTCCGGTATGTCCAAAAGGGACCTGAGGTTGTTTGTGTATTGTCTAAGGGCGCTGACACATCCTGCGAGATATCTCGTGCTTGTACACATTGCCAGGCTGTCTTTCAGTGACTAATGTGCGAAGCAAACAGCCGATTCGAGGAGCGAGACGGATAGTTTAAAGACTTCTTTGGCTCCCACCAGTCACAAACAAAGTAACAGGCTCGGGCAGGAAAAGAGAAAGTGAGAGAAGAGGAAAGGGAGAGTGATGGGGGTGCTTTTCCTTCCCCACTCCCTCCTTTACCACCCTCCATCCTTCTCTCCCTCCTTTCCTCCCTTCCTTCGCTCACCACCAGCAGGGTCCAATTCCTCCACTTGAGCGCTCAGGGCCAGCAGCGGGCTGATTAGACCCACACCCCCAGCCGCGCTACGCCGAGGACTCTGCAGCGGGACGACTTCAAATGCACCTCGCTCCTGCCACCCCAAATAAAACCTGACTGGTCCTAATGGACACGTTTTAATCTCCCTGGGTTATTTGAAGATTTCTCCAGCCCGCTGCTGGCCACAGCAGAAACAAATTCCTCTCGCTTTGTTGATTAAACCGCTGCCTCTCCACCGTTGCTTATCGTCCAGCAACGAGCCGCTCTTTTTAATTAAAAGTGAGACACCACAAGTGTGCAATTAACAGCTGGTAATTATCGAGCTCTTCAGAAGTGCAACACTCCACCTTCATTTCAATTATATAATGGACAAGTGGCTTTTTGATCTCCAAATTAGTGAACTCTTGTAATATTTGTTTTGTGGCAGATTCGGAGGGTTAATAGCGGCCTATGGTGGCCTCCCTCTTCCGTGATTGATGTAAGAGCAGAAAGAGGGATATTAAAAACTGGAACAGTCCATCAGGAAATGCAAATCACACCTTCATGTTAATGAGCAGGCAACGGGCCGGGCTGGCCAGCCGTGGCGTTTCATGTGGGAAAAACAAGCGGCCACTCTGCCGCAAACTGATTAGTACATTTGAATTTGAAAGTTTAATTAAGTGCTTCTAATACGGATCGTTTTGGAGAGTGACACATAACATTAAATTGTTTGATACTTAATTTGGCCGCCTTTTGATTGCAAAGCAAGCACGGGTAAATTTGCAACGCGAGTGTGGAAGCAATGAGCGCTATCCCAAAGGAGGCAGAAGGAGCCGTGGACTTCATTTAAAAACCTTTAACTGATAACTGATGAAAATGTATTTAATGACCAATGCACTCTTTGAGTGCATAAAGCGGAACACTTGTTCTGTTTTAATTACAATTGATTTCCATCTATGTACATGGCTTGGGCTTTGTTAGTTTAGAGTTAGCATTCTTTCACTCAACACAGTCCATCAATATGAAAAAAAAGAAGTGGACCTTGATTGATTTTTGGCTGCACGAGTGCAAGCAGCAGGTTAAAATGAGGCGATTATTAATTGGCTGCAACACTTTTAATGTCTTTGGGGGATGCTTTCCATTCTTGCCCTCTTTTAGCGGATTGTCAATGTATCAAGTAGTTCAAAGGAAGTTTAATCTTTGTGTTGTTGTGATTTGTAATTGCTTTATTTCCCTAGTCAATATAGTTCTTTTTATAAATGTTTTTCTCTCACAGTCCCTGCATTGCAGTTATTCATGCCTCTTGTATCTGTACGTGTTGATGTTAGATTTTTGAAATGTATTCATTCTGTTTAAACTTTGTGCATTTTCATGATTATTCTGAAATAAAAAGTCAGCATTTCTTTTATTTCTTTACACCAATCTAATAAGATGTAAGATATAATTAATTATCCATAGTATAAGCATACACAGTTTGCTCAGTCAGTGCAGCTATCAGATATGAAGAAATGCGGTTTGAGACATACAGTATAAGAGCCGTATTTCCCCCTCCCATATACCAAGGAATAAAACCCACTTGTAGAAATAATGCATCAGTGTAAGAGATCTCCTGATTATCTGTTTTGTTTTTGCTTAACATGTTCACGTTCAGGCAGTCTGTCATTAATTCCACAGCTGTGCCACTCCAAATATGTACAAAACAGGAAAACCAGAGAGAGAGAAAAAGCATGAAGTCAACAATCTCAAGTCACTCAAGCACTTTGGAATTTTTCATTGGCGAATATTGGCAGCTCATTGTGAAATAAACACCAAGTATTTGAATTCAAACCAGGTCATTATGGATGGTTCTTAAACAAAATGTCAGTCATTAAGGGAGGCCATGTGGCTCTGCTTAGAGTCCCTGTTTGTTTGAATTAGGAAGAAGAAACAGGGGATTTCTCTGATCCCTCTCATCTGTCTGAATGACACACTGAGCGCTCGTTACAGCACCGCATTTCCCATCAACCCCCCTGAACATGGAGTAGGATCCGTGATGTGCTTTGGATCATGTGTGAGCATGTGTGTATCTGTATGTGTGCGTGTGCGTGTGTGTGTGATCTCAGTCTAATCTGAGTTGCTGTTACTGTCATGTTCCTCTCCGTCTCTCGTTGTCCTTCTACATTCCCACCTCAATCTCACTGTCATTTGGCAGCTGTCACTCTCCATTTATGTCCAGCCCCAACCCTCCTTCACACACACATGCACACAATAAAACACACACACATACACCCTTTCTCTTAAAGGCATATAATTCAGGTAAGAATCAAATAGCCTGCTGGTTTTCAAGTGTGTCGTACTCACAAATGTATGAGAATATGAACGCAAAATATAAGGAAATTAAAACTAAGTTTTTATAAAATGCACATTTGTCATCCAAATAGATTAATATATTAAGTGGCCAGTTTGCATACAATACCATCTCTTAGTAATTGCGGGACATTGTGTCATTTATATCCAGACTGCCAAAAGTGGGGCCTGCGTGCTAAAGTTGGCCCACCATAAGGTTCAATTTGTCCTGCCAGATGTTTCTAGTGAAAAAAAAACAATACTTAAAAATTCAAATGTTTATGCTGTTTTATTTTTGTGAGGTAAACATGCTCATTAATCAGGATCATGTTAAATGGTATGAACATGAATGTGCATTGACACTTTGCACAGGAAGTCAGTCAATTAAGGGAACTCAAGATCCTAGTACCATTTTGCATTTTAACAATACACCATACAACACAATGCAATAGAATAGAATAGGGGGTTGATTTTGGCCCGAGGCCCACCATTAATTTCAGCTTTGCCTCTCTATGGGAAAAAGTTTGGTCACCCCTGACATATATGAAAAAAACTGTAAGTAAAGACAATTTCATTATTAAAAAAAAAATACAATGAAAAAAAAATTACAACATAACATTCAAATATTACCAACGTGTTTTTCTGCCCCTCTCCGCCTTGACAGTGCCTCACACTGCTGCACAGTGCATTACACAAGGAGACAACAATCCCAATACAAGAGCACAATCCTACTGTGTTGCCCAGTTAAATCACCTCCTAAATAGAGGGAAATTGACATCCATAACAAATAACATAAACAGCTTCAGTGCTCCGAGGGGGATTTTGTTGCTCGGGGCTCGGGGGCTGGATGTTCGCCTTCCAACAATCATTAAACAAACATCCTCTCCAGGACCTTTCCATGCCCGGGTCTATTCCACGCGTCGCACTGTGGTTTGGAAAGTCTCTGTAGCTGAGTACGTTATTGTATGTAACAAGTTCTGTAACAAAGTTAAGGTGGAATTGGCCTGCTGCTGTGGTAGTGCTCGAGGCGAGCAGACCCCGAGAGTGGAAAAGCAACCCTCAGACAAAGTCTATTCATATCCAGTAATATTAAATGGAGGATGTCAGGTTGGTTGTAGGTGGTCAGCTTGTCACATTTAAAATACCCCTGCCTTCCAATAGTTAGTTTTTCTTTCTTTACCATACACAGACCTCATTTCTGATTGAATTCAGCTTTTGAAAGAAGTACCAGGCCTGCTGAGTTGAATCTGTATCGAGACTTATTTTCTTGTCCTTTGCAGTCTGTATATGCTCGCGCTTCCGAATAGTGCAAGAGGGGGTTTTTCTGAATCCATGTGGCCCATTGTGCATGTTAAACAATACCCGTATTGATAACCTCTGACCTGCCAGTGTAGTGCCACAACAGCAAAATTAAGGGCTCTTTTTCAACAGTTTCAAGTGGCTGCCAGAGGTGACGGAATAAGATTCATTAAATGAAGCTGAGCAAAGAGGCTTTTTAAATGTCTGGAGGATCGCCCACAAAAAGAAGCTCGTTAAAGGAGAAGGAAGAGCAATGCAGGTTTAGCAGCACCCTGATTATACACTGTAATGTTTAAATTGTCACATGCAGAGTTTCCATACGTTGACAGATTGTGTACGTTTCTCTGTTGAGTATCCGTGTGTTCCCGGCAGCGCTGGTTGTGTGTGTTTAAGGTGTCCGAGTGATGAGTCTGAGTTTGTCAGATGCCTCAGCCCCGTGTTGAGGGCCATTTGTCATTGGTGGGATTCATTATTCGTGTCCCGAACCCCCCCTCAGATGGGCAGTGTGATCACCACTGACCCCCTGTGACAACCACAGCACCTTCATTATGTCACCGCGGCCACCCTGTCACTACAGCAACTCTCTAACTGTCTGGGTGACACCCCTGGGTGGGACTCCAATCTCTCATCTGGAGGCCTGCCTGTCTGTGAGCCTGTCACTGTGTGTGTGTGAGTGTGTGTGTGCATGTTGTTCTGTTTGTGTGTGTGTTCAGGCGTTGCGGTTTTGTTTGTTTGTTTGCTTTTTTTAAATTTATTATTTCTTAATGAATCAATATGTAGTTCCAAACATGACTGGCGTTGTTAGCTCAGTTTAGTTTCCTGTGACTAACAGATTGTTGGGCTGAATTATCGTAATATATTCACCCGTCTGGTTTCCCTAACAACACTTTTCTATTCCAGCTTTTGCACCGTCCTTACCAACAATTTCAGGCACATAAACTGACCCCTAAATTAATGAAATAATTTCCCAGTAGGTGGTAGGTACACTCAATATACATATATATGTATTTGTTGTCTTCCATTCCTGTGCCATATTATCATATTCTCCGTCCCAGTGGGATCATTCCAGATAACACACTGGACACTGTTATACTATTACCTCTCCCCTATTTTCTAATCAGCAATTATTCAATTATGTCCCATTAGTTGGAGGGTGTTGCCAATGTCGCCGCCCTGGGCGTTTAGCCCCTGCTCTCTGTCAAGGGGAGACCCAGAGGGCCCTGCAGAACGCCTGTGATTAGTGTTGCGTCTGCAGAGAGGTGACAGAATCCCTCTTCAAATATTTTGTCTTCATTTTACGGCTCTGAGATGCAATTATGGAGCAGCAGTTCATTACGGCAGCACGCGGCGCTTCATGTTTTATGCATGCCGCCTCATTTAGGGCCTTTATTAACGAGCCAGGTCTGACCAGGCTGCTTGAGACTATACTGCAGGCTGCATGCGCTACGGCCACCACTGCTTGTGTTTGTGTAGGTGTGTGTGTGTGTGTGCTGGCAATATGAGTAAGCAAGAGTGAGTAAAAGAAATAGAGTGGGCACGAATGGAGGCTGGATGGGAAATAAAAAAAAAAAAACAGAAAGAAAGAAAAATGTGATTGAGAGAAAACTGAATGAAGCAGGGAGTGTGTGTGGTCAGTGTAGTGGTCACTTCACCGCCGTGCCCTCTTTATCCCAGCAGCCGGCCTCATAACGTGGCTCTATAGTGTTGAGACTGGTGCAGGGGCTGGCTTGGCTCTAAGGCAGTAGATTGAAGGGGTGGGGGCAGCAGGGGTGACTAACTGCACCTCCCTCAGCAGAAGAAACTCCATCTGCATCCAACATTGAGACAGATGAGGCCAATTTGGCTCCTTAAATTTCTGGGCTGTGATGGATGTGGGGTGGCTGTGCACAGCGAGAGGTTCGTAGAGGGGTGTGAAGGGAACGCGGGAGAGAGAGAGAGGGGAGACAGGTGAGGAGAGGGAGAACGAGGGAGACATCCAGGGTAAGAAAGAAAGAGAGAATGAGGGAGGAAAGAAGGGTGAAGGAGACTCACCTCTGAGCATGAGCGGGTTGGGTTTATTGCTTAAATTGATTTATTTACTGTATTGGCATTTGTGCCTTAGAAAGCAGATACAGAAAGTTAGAGGAGTCAAATGCTAGAAAAGTTTTGAGTTGGACTTTAATACAGAATGATATGTTGTGACTATGTATGTCGGCCATATGAGGAGCAATCCAACCCCCTGATTGGACAAATGAAGCTCACAAACAGCAGTATGTATTTATGCGCGATGCCAACATACAGTTTGTGTTGACACTGGCTTTCCAGGTTTCAAGTGAAGCACATCTAAAGCTAATGTGCCGGAAACTTGTGTCGCCAAAAATTGTCTGCGATGGAAAAAATTTCTGTTGGGAGTGCGGCCAACGGCATAATGTGCTCAGTGCCCACCAGGCTTTTTCTTTTCAGTGTTTGTATAGCACCCAATGCAAACATGCGGGGACAAGGTTACTGATTCACCGATATACAGTACGGCATGTGTCTGATCTCAATCACGTGTGCCTGATTATTCATGTCAAACACTTGAATGTGCTCAAGCGTGGTTGCATGACTTAGAACATAACATTTTCTACGTTACGAATGCAAAATTTTAAGTAGTCAGGTTGCATTTCGCCCAGCTGATGGCCTCCTCGAGTTCCCATCTGCGCTGCAGATCCGCCCCCCTTTGATAAGAACTACCATCCTCGGGCCTACATAAATATTTTATCAAGTATAATGGAAATTGTCAAATCCATCTAATTGTGTAATGCATTATGAAGACATCAAACTTAAACAAAGCACATATGCTATCATTTCTTTTAACGACCGGGGACAGGCTGGGCCGGGTTGAGCTGGCGGTTTGGTACCCAGG